>NW_028114047.1:0-137091 GCF_964289735.1 Phaethon aethereus | reverse complement strand
GCTCGTGAGCGCCAAAATGATAAAATGAAACGTTGCACTCTCTCTCCTCCAAGGAAGGTGCTAGGCAGGAATTGTCTTGCTGGTCCTCACTTGCCCTGGCAGTCATTGCAGATGAACAGCAAGACTGGGGCTCTGCTCTTTCCTAGCCTTGCAAACAGGCACTCTGCTTTTTCTCACTCTCGCACTCAAAAAAGCAAAATGAAACGTTGCACTCTCTCTCCTCCAAGGAAGGTGCTAGGCAGGAATTGTCTTGCTGGACCTCACTTGCCCTGGCAGACATTGCACATGAACAGCAAGTCTGGGGCTCTGCTCTTTCCTAGCCTTGCAAACAGCCAAAGGAGTTTGTCTCCCTCGTGAGCGCCAAAATGCTAAAATGAAACGTTGCACTCTCTCTCCTCCAAGGAAGGTGCTAGGCAGGAATTGTCTTGCTGGTCCTCACTTGCCCTGGCAGTCATTGCAGATAAACAGCAAGACTGGGGCTCTGGTCTTTCCTAGCCTTGCAAACAGCCAAAGCAGTTTGTCTCCCTCGTGAGCGCCAAAATGCTAAAATGAAACGTTGCACTCTCTCTCCTCCAAGGAAGGTGCTAGGCAGGAATTGTCTTGCTGGTCCTCACTTGCCCTGGCAGTCATTGCAGATGAACAGCAAGACTGGGGCTCTGCTCTTTCCTAGCCTTGCAAACAGCCAAAGCAGTTTGTGTCCCTCGTGAGCGCCAAAATGCTAAAATGAAACGTTGCACTCTCTCTCCTCCAAGGAAGGTGCTAGGCAGGAATTGTCTTGCTGGTACTCACCTGCCCTGGCAGTCATTGCAGATAAACAGCAAGACTGGGGCTCTGCTCTTTCCTAGCCTTGCAAACAGCCAAAGCAGTTTGTCTCCCTCGTGAGCGCCAAAATGTTAAAATGAAACGTTGCACTCTCTCTCCTCCAAGGAAGGTGCTAGGCAGGAATTGTCTTGCTGGTCCTCACTTGCCCTGGCAGTCATTGCAGATAAACAGCAAGACTGGGGCTCTGCTCTTTCCTAGCCTTGCAAACAGGCACTCTGCTTTTTCTCACTCTCGCACTCCAAAAAGCAAAATGAAACGTTGCACTCTCTCTCCTCCAAGGAAGGTGCTAGGCAGGAATTGTCTTGCTGGACCTCACTTGCCCTGGCAGACATTGCACATGAACAGCAAGTCTGGGGCTCTGCTCTTTCCTAGCCTTGCAAACAGCCAAAGGAGTTTGTCTCCCTCGTGAGCGCCAAAATGCTAAAATGAAACGTTGCACTCTCTCTCCTCCAAGGAAGGTGCTAGGCAGGAATTGTCTTGCTGGTCCTCACTTGCCCTGGCAGTCATTGCAGATAAACAGCAAGACTGGGGCTCTGCTCTTTCCTAGGCTTGCAAAGAGGCACTCTGCTTTTTCTCACTCTGGCACTCCAAAAAGCAAAATGAAACGTTGAACTCTCTCCTCTCCAAGGAAGGTGCTAGGCAGGAATTGTCTTGCTGGTCCTCACTTGCCCTGGCAGTCATTGCAGATAAACAGCAAGACTGGGGCTCTGCTCTTTCCTAGCCTTGCAAACAGCCAAAGCAGTTTGTCTCCCTCGTGAGCGCCAAAATGCTAAAATGAAACGTTGCACTCTCTCTCCTCCAAGGAAGGTGCTAGGCAGGAATTGTCTTGCTGGTCCTCACTTGCCCTGGCAGTCATTGCAGATGAACAGCAAGACAGGGGCTCTGCTCTTTCCTAGCCTTGCAAACAGCCAAAGCAGTTTGTGTCCCTCGTGAGCGCCAAAATGCTAAAATGAAACGTTGCACTCTCTCTCCTACAAGGAAGGTGCTAGGCAGGAATTGTCTTGCTGGTACTCACTTGCCCTGGCAGTCATTGCAGATAAACAGCAAGACTGGGGCTCTGCTCTTTCCTAGCCTTGCAAACAGCCAAAGCAGTTTGTCTCCCTCGTGAGCGCCAAAATGTTAAAATGAAACGTTGCACTCTCTCTCCTCCAAGGAAGGTGCTAGGCAGGAATTGTCTTGCTGGTCCTCACTTGCCCTGGCAGTCATTGCAGGTAAACAGCAAGACTGGGGCTCTGCTCTTTCCTAGCCTTGCAAACAGGCACTCTGCTTTTTCTCACTCTCGCACTCAAAAAAGCAAAATGAAACGTTGCACTCTCTCTCCTCCAAGGAAGGTGCTAGGCAGGAATTGTCTTGCTGGACCTCACTTGCCCTGGCAGACATTGCACATGAACAGCAAGTCTGGGGCTCTGCTCTTTCCTAGCCTTGCAAACAGCCAAAGCAGTTTGTCTCCCTCGTGAGCGCCAAAATGCTAAAATGAAACGTTGCACTCTCTCTCCTCCAAGGAAGGTGCTAGGCAGGAATTGTCTTGCTGGTCCTCACTTGCCCTGGCAGTCATTGCAGATAAACAGCAAGACTGGGGCTCTGCTCTTTCCTAGCCTTGCAAACAGGCACTCTGCTTTTTCTCACTCTCGCACTCAAAAAAGCAAAATGAAACGTTGCACTCTCTCTCCTCCAAGGAAAGTGCTAGGCAGGAATTGTCTTGCTGGACCTCACTTGCCCTGGCAGACATTGCACATGAACAGCAAGTCTGGGGCTCTGCTCTTTCCTAGCCTTGCAAACAGCCAAAGCAGTTTGACTCCCTCGTGAGCGCCAAAATGCTAAAATGAAACGTTGCACTCTCTCTCCTCCAAGGAAGGTGCTAGGCAGGAATTGTCTTGCTGGTCCTCACTTGCCCTGGCCGTCATTGCAGATTAACAGCAAGACTGGGGCTCTGCTCTTTCCAAGCCTTGCAAACAGCCAAAGCAATTTGTCTCGCTCGTGAGCGCCAAAATGTTAAAATGAAACGTTGCACTCTCTCTCCTCCAAGGAAGGTGCTAGGCAGGAATTGTCTTGCTGGTCCTCACTTGCCCTGGCAGTCATTGCAGATGAACAGCAAGACTGGGGCTCTGCTCTTTCCTAGCCTTGCAAACAGGCACTCTGCTTTTTCTCACTCTCGCACTCCAAAAAGCAAAATGAAACGTTGCACTCTCTCTCCTCCAAGGAAGGTGCTAGGCAGGAATTGTCTTGCTGGACCTCACTTGCCCTGGCAGACATTGCACATGAACAGCAAATCTGGGGCTCTGCTCTTTCCTAGCCTTGCAAACAGCCAAAGCAGTTTGTCTCCCTCGTGAGCGCCAAAATGCTAAAATGAAACGTTGCACTCTCTCTCCTCCAAGGAAGGTGCTAGGCAGGAATTGTCTTGCTGGTCCTCACTTGCCCTGGCAGTCATTGCAGATGAACAGCAAGACTGGGGCTCTGCTCTTTCCTAGCCTTGCAAACAGCCAAAGCAGTTTGTGTCCCTCGTGAGCGCCAAAATGCTAAAATGAAACGTTGCACTCTCTCTCCTCCAAGGAAGGTGCTAGGCAGGAATTGTCTTGCTGGTACTCACTTGCCCTGGCAGTCATTGCAGATAAACAGCAAGACTGGGGCTCTGCTCTTTCCTAGCCTTGCAAACAGCCAAAGCAGTTTGTCTCCCTCGTGAGCGCCAAAATGTTAAAATGAAACGTTGCACTCTCTCTCCTCCAAGGAAGGTGCTAGGCAGGAATTGTCTTGCTGGTCCTCACTTGCCCTGGCAGTCATTGCAGGTAAACAGCAAGACTGGGGCTCTGCTCTTTCCTAGCCTTGCAAACAGGCACTCTGCTTTTTCTCACTCTCGCACTCAAAAAAGCAAAATGAAACGTTGCACTCTCTCTCCTCCAAGGAAGGTGCTAGGCAGGAATTGTCTTGCTGGACCTCACTTGCCCTGGCAGACATTGCACATGAACAGCAAGTCTGGGGCTCTGCTCTTTCCTAGCCTTGCAAACAGCCAAAGCAGTTTGTCTCCCTCGTGAGCGCCAAAATGCTAAAATGAAACGTTGCACTCTCTCTCCTCCAAGGAAGGTGCTAGGCAGGAATTGTCTTGCTGGTCCTCACTTGCCCTGGCAGTCATTGCAGATAAACAGCAAGACTGGGGCTCTGCTCTTTCCTAGCCTTGCAAACAGGCACTCTGCTTTTTCTCACTCTCGCACTCAAAAAAGCAAAATGAAACGTTGCACTCTCTCTCCTCCAAGGAAAGTGCTAGGCAGGAATTGTCTTGCTGGACCTCACTTGCCCTGGCAGACATTGCACATGAACAGCAAGTCTGGGGCTCTGCTCTTTCCTAGCCTTGCAAACAGCCAAAGCAGTTTGACTCCCTCGTGAGCGCCAAAATGCTAAAATGAAACGTTGCACTCTCTCTCCTCCAAGGAAGGTGCTAGGCAGGAATTGTCTTGCTGGTCCTCACTTGCCCTGGCCGTCATTGCAGATTAACAGCAAGACTGGGGCTCTGCTCTTTCCAAGCCTTGCAAACAGCCAAAGCAATTTGTCTCGCTCGTGAGCGCCAAAATGTTAAAATGAAACGTTGCACTCTCTCTCCTCCAAGGAAGGTGCTAGGCAGGAATTGTCTTGCTGGTCCTCACTTGCCCTGGCAGTCATTGCAGATGAACAGCAAGACTGGGGCTCTGCTCTTTCCTAGCCTTGCAAACAGGCACTCTGCTTTTTCTCACTCTCGCACTCCAAAAAGCAAAATGAAACGTTGCACTCTCTCTCCTCCAAGGAAGGTGCTAGGCAGGAATTGTCTTGCTGGACCTCACTTGCCCTGGCAGACATTGCACATGAACAGCAAATCTGGGGCTCTGCTCTTTCCTAGCCTTGCAAACAGCCAAAGCAGTTTGTGTCCCTCGTGAGCGCCAAAATGCTAAAATGAAACGTTGCACTCTCTCTCCTCCAAGGAAGGTGCTAGGCAGGAATTGTCTTGCTGGTACTCACTTGCCCTGGCAGTCATTGCAGATAAACAGCAAGACTGGGGCTCTGCTCTTTCCTAGCCTTGCAAACAGCCAAAGCAGTTTGTCTCCCTCGTGAGCGCCAAAATGTTAAAATGAAACGTTGCACTCTCTCTCCTCCAAGGAAGGTGCTAGGCAGGAATTGTCTTGCTGGTCCTCACTTGCCCTGGCAGTCATTGCAGGTAAACAGCAAGACTGGGGCTCTGCTCTTTCCTAACCTTGCAAACAGGCACTCTGCTTTTTCTCACTCTCGCACTCAAAAAACCAAAATGAAACGTTGCACTCTCTCTCCTCCAAGGAAGGTGCTAGGCAGGAATTGTCTTGCTGGTCCTCACTTGCCCTGGCAGACATTGCACATGAACAGCAAGTCTGGGGCTCTGCTCTTTCCTAGCCTTGCAAACAGCCAAAGGAGTTTGTCTCCCTCGTGAGCGCCAAAATGCTAAAATGAAACGTTGCACTCTCTCTCCTCCAAGGAAGGTGCTAGGCAGGAATTGTCTTGCTGGTCCTCACTTGCCCTGGCAGTCATTGCAGATAAACAGCAAGACTGGGGCTCTGCTCTTTCCTAGCCTTGCAAAGAGGCACTCTGCTTTTTCTCACTCTGGCACTCCAAAAAGCAAAATGAAACGTTGAACTCTCTCCTCTCCAAGGAAGGTGCTAGGCAGGAATTGTCTTGCTGGTCCTCACTTGCCCTGGCAGTCATTGCAGATAAACAGCAAGACTGGGGCTCTGCTCTTTCCTAGATTTGCAAACAGCCAAAGCAGTTTGTCTCCCTCGTGAGCGCCAAAATGCTAAAATGAAACGTTGCACTCTCTCTCCTCCAAGGAAGGTGCTAGGCAGGAATTGTCTTGCTGGTCCTCACTTGCCCTGGCAGTCATTGCAGATGAACAGCAAGACTGGGGCTCTGCTCTTTCCTAGCCTTGCAAACAGCCAAAGCAGTTTGTCTCCCTCGTGAGCGCCAAAATGCTAAAATGAAACGTTGCACTCTCTCTCCTCCAAGGAAGGTGCTAGGCAGGAATTGTCTTGCTGGTACTCACTTGCCCTGGCAGTCATTGCAGATAAACAGCAAGACTGGGGCTCTGCTCTTTCCTAGCCTTGCAAACAGGCAAAGCAGTTTGTCTCCCTCGTGAGCGCCAAAATGTTAAAATGAAACGTTGCACTCTCTCTCCTCCAAGGAAGGTGCTAGGCAGGAATTGTCTTGCTGGTCCTCACTTGCCCTGGCAGTCATTGCAGGTAAACAGCAAGACTGGGGCTCTGCTCTTTCCTAGCCTTGCAAACAGGCACTCTGCTTTTTCTCACTCTCGCACTCAAAAAAGCAAAATGAAACGTTGCACTCTCTCTCCTCCAAGGAAGGTGCTAGGCAGGAATTGTCTTGCTGGACCTCACTTGTCCTGGCACTCATTTCAGATAAACAGCAAGAATCGGTCTGTGCTCTTTCCTAGCCTTGCAAACAGTCACTCTGCTTTTTCTCACTCTCGCACTCCAAAAATCAAAATGAAACGTTGCACTCTCTCTCCTCCAAGGAAGGTGCTAGGCAGGAATTGTCTTGCTGGACCTCACTTGCCCTGGCAGACATTGCACATGAACAGCAAGTCTGGGGCTCTGCTCTTTCCTAGCCTTGCAAACAGCCAAAGGAGTTTGTCTCCCTCGTGAGCGCCAAAATGCTAAAATGAAACGTTGCACTCTCTCTCCTCCAAGGAAGGTGCTAGGCAGGAATTGTCTTGCTGGTCCTCACTTGCCCTGGCAGTCATTGCAGATAAACAGCAAGACTGGGGCTCTGCTCTTTCCTAGATTTGCAAACAGCCAAAGCAGTTTGTCTCCCTCGTGAGCGCCAAAATGCTAAAATGAAACGTTGCACTCTCTCTCCTCCAAGGAAGGTGCTAGGCAGGAATTGTCTTGCTGGTCCTCACTTGCCCTGGCAGTCATTGCAGATGAACAGCAAGACTGGGGCTCTGCTCTTTCCTAGCCTTGCAAACAGCCAAAGCAGTTTGTCTCCCTCGTGAGCGCCAAAATGCTAAAATGAAACGTTGCACTCTCTCTCCTCCAAGGAAGGTGCTAGGCAGGAATCGTCTTGCTGGTACTCACTTGCCCTGGCAGTCATTGCAGATAAACAGCAAGACTGGGGCTCTGCTCTTTCCTAGCCTTGCAAACAGGCAAAGCAGTTTGTCTCCCTCGTGAGCGCCAAAATGTTAAAATGAAACGTTGCACTCTCTCTCCTCCAAGGAAGGTGCTAGGCAGGAATTGTCTTGCTGGTCCTCACTTGCCCTGGCAGTCATTGCAGGTAAACAGCAAGACTGGGGCTCTGCTCTTTCCTAGCCTTGCAAACAGGCACTCTGCTTTTTCTCACTCTCGCACTCAAAAAAGCAAAATGAAACGTTGCACTCTCTCTCCTCCAAGGAAGGTGCTAGGCAGGAATTGTCTTGCTGGACCTCACTTGTCCTGGCACTCATTTCAGATAAACAGCAAGAATCGGTCTGTGCTCTTTCCTAGCCTTGCAAACAGTCACTCTGCTTTTTCTCACTCTCGCACTCCAAAAATCAAAATGAAACGTTGCACTCTCTCTCCTCCAAGGAAGGTGCTAGGCAGGAATTGTCTTGCTGGTCCTCACTTGCCCTGGCAGTCATTGCAGATGAACAGCAAGACTGGGGCTCTGCTCTTTCCTAGCCTTGCAATCAGCCAAAGCAGTTTGTCTCCCTCGTGAGCGCCAAAATGTTAAAATGAAACGTTGCACTCTCTCTCCTCCAAGGAAGGTGCTAGGCAGGAATTGTCTTGCTGGTCGTCACTTGCCCTGGCAGTCATTGCAGATAAACAGCAAGACTGGGGCTCCAGTCTTTCCTAGCCTTGCAAACAGGCACTCTGCTTTTTCTCACTCTCGCACTCAAAAAAGCAAAATGAAACGTTGAACTATCTCCTCTCCAAGGAAGGTGCTAGGCAGGAATTGTCTTGCTGGTCCTCACTTGCCCTGGCAGTCATTGCAGAAAAACAGCAAGACTGGGGCTCTGCTCTTTCCTAGATTTGCAAACAGCCAAAGCAGTTTGTCTCCCTCGTGAGCGCCAAAATGCTAAAATGAAACGTTGCACTCTCTCTCCTCCAAGGAAGGTGCTAGGCAGGAATTGTCTTGCTGGTCCTCACTTGTCCTGGCACTCATTTCAGATAAACAGCAAGACTCGGTCTGTGCTCTTTCCTAGCCTTGCAAACAGTCACTCTGCTTTTTCTCACTCTCGCACTCCAAAAAGCAAAATGAAACGTTGCACTCTCTCTCCTCCAAGGAAGGTGCTAGGCAGGAATTGTCTTGCTGGTCCTCACTTGCCCTGGCAGTCATTGCAGATAAACAGCAAGACTGGGGCTCTGCTCTTTCCTAGCCTTGCAAACAGCCAAAGCAGTTTGTCTCGCTCGTGAGCGCCAAAATGCTAAAATGAAACGTTGCACTCTCTCTCCTCCAAGGAAGGCGCTAGGCAGGAATTGTCTTGCTGGTCCTCACTTGCCCTGGCAGTCATTGCAGATAAACAGCAAGACTGGGGCTCTGCCCTTTCCTAGCCTTGCAAACAGGCACTCTGCTTTTTCTCACTCTCGCACTCAAAAAAGCAAAATGAAACGTTGCACTCTCTCTCCTCCAAGGAAGGTGCTAGGCAGGAATTGTCTTGCTGGACCTCACTTGCCCTGGCAGACATTGCACATGAACAGCAAGTCTGGGGCTCTGCTCTTTCCTAGCCTTGCAAACAACCAAAGCAGTTTGACTCCCTCGTGAGCGCCAAAATGCTAAAATGAAACGTTGCACTCTCTCTCCTCCAAGGAAGGTGCTAGGCAGGAATTGTCTTGCTGGTCCTCACTTGCCCTGGCAGTCATTGCAGATAAACAGCAAGACTGGGGCTCTGCTCTTTCCTAGCCTTGCAAACAGCCAAAGCAGTTTGTCTCGCTCGTGAGCGCCAAAATGCTAAAATGAAACGTTGCACTCTCTCTCCTCCAAGGAAGGTGCTAGGCAGGAATTGTCTTGCTGGTCCTCACTTGTCCTGGCACTCATTTCAGATAAACAGCAAGACTCGGTCTGTGCGCTTTCCTAGCCTTGCAAACAGGCACTCTGCTTTTTCTCACTCTCGCACTCCAAAAAGCAAAATGAAACGTTGCACTCTCTCTCCTCCAAGGAAGGTGCTAGGCAGGAATTGTCTTGCTGGTCCTCACTTGCCCTGGCAGTCATTGCAGATAAACAGCAAGACTCGGGCTCTGCTCTTTCCTAGCCTTGCAAACAGCCAAAGCAGTTTGTCTCCCTCGTGAGCGCCAAAATGTTAAAATGAAACGTTGCACTCTCTCTCCTCCAAGGAAGGTGCTAGGCAGGAATTGTCTTGCTGGTCCTCACTTGCCCTGGCAGTCATTGCAGATAAACAGCAAGACTGGGGCTCTGCTCTTTCCTAGCCTTGCAAACAGGCACTCTGCTTTTTCTCACTCTCGCACTCCAAAAAGCAAAATGAAACGTTGCACTCTCTCTCCTCCAAGGAAGGTGCTAGGCAGGAATTGTCTTGCTGGACCTCACATGCCCTGGCAGACATTGCACATGAACACCAAGACTGGGGCTCTGCTCTTTCCTAGCCTTGCAAACAGCCAAAGCAGTTTGTCTCCCTCGTGAGCGCCAAAATGCTAAAATGAAACGTTGCACTCTCTCTCCTCCAAGGAAGGTGCTAGGCAGGAATTGTCTTGCTGGTCCTCACTTGCCCTGGCAGTCATTGCAGATAAACAGCAAGACTGGGGCTCTGCTCTTTCCTAGCCTTGTAAACAGGCACTCTGCTTTTTCTCACTCTCGCACTCAAAAAAGCAAAATGAAACGTTGCACTCTCTCTCCTCCAAGGAAGGTGCTAGGCAGGAATTGTCTTGCTGGACCTCACTTGCCCTGGCATACATTGCACATGAACAGCAAGTCTGGGGCTCTGCTCTTTCCTAGCCTTCCAAACAGCCAAAGCAGTTTGACTCCCTCGTGAGCGCCAAAATGCTAAAATGAAACGTTGCACTCTCTCTCCTCCAAGGAAGGTGCTAGGCAGGAATTGTCTTGCTGGTCCTCACTTGCCCTGGCAGTCATTGCAGATAAACACCAAGGCTGAGGCTCTGCTCTTTCCAAGCCTTGCAAACAGCCAAAGCAATTTGTCTCGCTCGTGAGCGCCAAAATGCTAAAATGAAACGTTGCACTCTCTCTCCTCCAAGGAAGGTGCTAGGCAGGAATTGTCTTGCTGGACCTCACTTGCCCTGGCAGACATTGCACATGAACAGCAAGACTGGGGCTCTGCTCTTTCCTAGCCTTGCAAACAGCCAAAGCAGTTTGTCTCCCTCGTGAGCGCCAAAATGCTAAAATGAAACGTTGCACTCTCTCTCCTCCAAGGAAGGTGCTAGGCAGGAATTGTCTTGCTGGTCCTCACTTGCCCTGGCAGTCATTGCAGATAAACAGCAAGACTCGGGCTCTGCTCTTTCCTAGCCTTGCAAACAGCCAAAGCAGTTTGTCTCGCTCGTGAGCGCCAAAATGCTAAAATGAAACGTTGCACTCTCTCTCCTCCAAGGAAGGTGCTAGGCAGGAATTGTCTTGCTGGTCCTCACTTGCCCTGGCAGTCATTGCAGATAAACAGCAAGACTGGGGCTCTGCCCTTTCCTAGCCTTGCAAACAGGCACTCTGCTTTTTCTCACTCTCGCACTCAAAAAAGCAAAATGAAACGTTGCACTCTCTCTCCTCCAAGGAAGGTGCTAGGCAGGAATTGTCTTGCTGGACCTCACTTGCCCTGGCAGACATTGCACATGAACAGCAAGTCTGGGGCTCTGCTCTTTCCTAGCCTTGCAAACAACCAAAGCAGTTTGACTCCCTCGTGAGCGCCAAAATGCTAAAATGAAACGTTGCACTCTCTCTCCTCCAAGGAAGGTGCTAGGCAGGAATTGTCTTGCTGGTCCTCACTTGCCCTGGCAGTCATTGCAGATAAACAGCAAGACTGGGGCTCTGCTCTTTCCTAGCCTTGCAAACAGGCACTCTGCTTTTTCTCACTCTCGCACTCCAAAAAGCAAAATGAAACGTTGCACTCTCTCTCCTCCAAGGAAGGTGCTAGGCAGGAATTGTCTTGCTGGACCTCACTTGCCCTGGCAGACATTGCACATGAACAGCAAGACTGGGGCTCTGCTCTTTCCTAGCCTTGCAAACAGCCAAAGCAGTTTGTCTCCCTCGTGAGCGCCAAAATGCTAAAATGAAACGTTGCACTCTCTCTCCTCCAAGGAAGGTGCTAGGCAGGAATTGTCTTGCTGGTCCTCACTTGCCCTGGCAGTCATTGCAGATAAACAGCAAGACTGGGGCTCTGCTCTTTCCTAGCCTTGCAAACAGGCACTCTGCTTTTTCTCACTCTCGCACTCAAAAAAGCAAAATGAAACGTTGCACTCTCTCTCCTCCAAGGAAGGTGCTAGGCAGGAATTGTCTTGCTGGACCTCACTTGCCCTGGCAGACATTGCACATGAACAGCAAGTCTGGGGCTCTGCTCTTTCCTAGCCTTGCAAACAGCCAAAGCAGTTTCACTCCCTCGTGAGCGCCAAAATGCTAAAATGAAACGTTGCACTCTCTCTCCTCCAAGGAAGGTGCTAGGCAGGAATTGTCTTGCTGGTCCTCACTTGCCCTGGCAGTCATTGCAGATAAACAGCAAGACTGGGGCTCTGCTCTTTCCAAGCCTTGCAAACTGCCAAAGCAATTTGTCTCGCTCGTGAGCGCCAAAATGCTAAAATGAAACGTTGCACTCTCTCTCCTCCAAGGAAGGTGCTAGGCAGGAATTGTCTTGCTGGTCCTCACTTGTCCTGGCACTCATTTCAGATAAACAGGAAGACTCGGTCTGTGCTCTTTCCTAGCCTTGCAAACAGTCACTCTGCTTTTTCTCACTCTCGCACTCCAAAAATCAAAATGAAACGTTGCACTCTCTCTCCTCCAAGGAAGGTGCTAGGCAGGAATTGTCTTGCTGGTCCTCACTTGCCCTGGCAGTCATTGCAGATAAACAGCAAGACTGGGGCTCTGCTCTTTCCTAGCCTTGCAAACAGCCAAAGCAATTTGTCTCGCTCGTGAGCGCCAAAATGCTAAAATGAAACGTTGCACTCTCTCTCCTCCAAGGAAGGTGCTAGGCAGGAATTGTCTTGCTGGTCCTCACTTGCCCTGGCAGTCATTGCAGATAAACAGCAAGACTGGGGCTCTGCTCTTTCCTAGCCTTGCAAACAGCCAAAGCAGTTTGTCTCGCTCGTGAGCGCCAAAAAGCTAAAATGAAACGCTGCACTCTCTCTCCTCCAAGGAAGGTGCTAGGCAGGAATTGTCTTGCTGGTCCTCACTTGCCCTGGCAGTCATTGCAGATGAACAGCAAGACTGGGGCTCTGCTCTTTCCTAGCCTTGCAAACAGCCAAAGCAGTTTGTCTCCCTCGTGAGCGCCAAAATGCTAAAATGAAACGTTGCACTCTCTCTCCTCCAAGGAAGGTGCTAGGCAGGAATTGTCTTGCTGGTCCTCACTTGCCCTGGCAGTCATTGCAGATAAACAGCAAGACTGGGGCTCTGCTCTTTCCTAGCCTTGCAAACAGCCAAAGAAGTTTGTCTCCCTCGTGAGCGCCAAAATGTTAAAATGAAACGTTGCACTCTCTCTCCTCCAAGGAAGGTGCTAGGCAGGAATTGTCTTGCTGGTCCTCACTTGCCCTGGCAGTCATTGCAGATAAACAGCAAGACTGGGGCTCCAGTCTTTCCTAGCCTTGCAAACAGGCACTCTGCTTTTTCTCACTCTCACACTCCAAAAAGCAAAATGAAACGTTGAACTCTCTCCTCTCTAAGGAAGGTGCTAGGCAGGAATTGTCTTGCTGGTCCTCACTTGCCCTGCCAGTCATTGCAGAAAAACAGCAAGACTGGGGCTCTGCTCTTTCCTAGATTTGCAAACAGCCAAAGCAGTTTGTCTCCCTCGTGAGCGCCAAAATGCTAAAATGAAACGTTGCACTCTCTCTCCTCCAAGGAAGGTGCTAGGCAGGAATTGTCTTGCTGGTCCTCACTTGCCCTGGCAGTCATTGCAGATAAACAGCAAGACTGGGGCTCTGCTCTTTCCTAGCCTTGCAAACAGGCACTCTGCTTTTTCTCACTCTCGCACTCCAAAAAGCAAAATGAAACGTTGCACTCTCTCTCCTCCAAGGAAGGTGCTAGGCAGGAATTGTCTTGCTGGACCTCACTTGCCCTGGCAGACATTGCACATGAACAGGAAGACTGGGGCTCTGCTCTTTCCTAGCCTTGCAAACAGCCAAAGCAGTTTGACTCCCTCGTGAGCGCCAAAATGCTAAAATGAAACGTTGCACTCTCTCTCCTCCAAGGAAGGTGCTAGGCAGGAATTGTCTTGCTGGACCTCACTTGCCCTGGCAGACATTGCACATGAACAGCAAGACTGGGGCTCTGCTCTTTCCTAGCCTTGCAAACAGCCAAAGCAGTTTGTCTCCCTCGTGAGCGCCAAAATGCTAAAATGAAACGTTGCACTCTCTCTCCTCCAAGGAAGGTGCTAGGCAGGAATTGTCTTGCTGGTCCTCACTTGCCCTGGCAGTCATTGCAGATAAACAGCAAGACTGGGGCTCTGCCCTTTCCTAGCCTTGCAAACAGGCACTCTGCTTTTTCTCACTCTCGCACTCAAAAAAGCAAAATGAAACGTTGCACTCTCTCTCCTCCAAGGAAGGTGCTAGGCAGGAATTGTCTTGCTGGACCTCACTTGCCCTGGCAGACATTGCACATGAACAGCAAGTCTGGGGCTCTGCTCTTTCCTAGCCTTGCAAACAACCAAAGCAGTTTGACTCCCTCGTGAGCGCCAAAATGCTAAAATGAAACGTTGCACTCTCTCTCCTCCAAGGAAGGTGCTAGGCAGGAATTGTCTTGCTGGTCCTCACTTGCCCTGGCAGTCATTGCAGATAAACAGCAAGACTGGGGCTCTGCTCTTTCCTAGCCTTGCAAACAGGCACTCTGCTTTTTCTCACTCTCGCACTCCAAAAAGCAAAATGAAACGTTGCACTCTCTCTCCTCCAAGGAAGGTGCTAGGCAGGAATTGTCTTGCTGGACCTCACTTGCCCTGGCAGACATTGCACATGAACAGCAAGACTGGGGCTCTGCTCTTTCCTAGCCTTGCAAACAGCCAAAGCAGTTTGTCTCCCTCGTGAGCGCCAAAATGCTAAAATGAAACGTTGCACTCTCTCTCCTCCAAGGAAGGTGCTAGGCAGGAATTGTCTTGCTGGTCCTCACTTGCCCTGGCAGTCATTGCAGATAAACAGCAAGACTGGGGCTCTGCTCTTTCCTAGCCTTGCAAACAGGCACTCTGCTTTTTCTCACTCTCGCACTCAAAAAAGCAAAATGAAACGTTGCACTCTCTCTCCTCCAAGGAAGGTGCTAGGCAGGAATTGTCTTGCTGGACCTCACTTGCCCTGGCAGACATTGCACATGAACAGCAAGTCTGGGGCTCTGCTCTTTCCTAGCCTTGCAAACAGCCAAAGCAGTTTCACTCCCTCGTGAGCGCCAAAATGCTAAAATGAAACGTTGCACTCTCTCTCCTCCAAGGAAGGTGCTAGGCAGGAATTGTCTTGCTGGTCCTCACTTGCCCTGGCAGTCATTGCAGATAAACAGCAAGACTGGGGCTCTGCTCTTTCCAAGCCTTGCAAACTGCCAAAGCAATTTGTCTCGCTCGTGAGCGCCAAAATGCTAAAATGAAACGTTGCACTCTCTCTCCTCCAAGGAAGGTGCTAGGCAGGAATTGTCTTGCTGGTCCTCACTTGTCCTGGCACTCATTTCAGATAAACAGCAAGACTCGGTCTGTGCTCTTTCCTAGCCTTGCAAACAGTCACTCTGCTTTTTCTCACTCTCGCACTCCAAAAATCAAAATGAAACGTTGCACTCTCTCTCCTCCAAGGAAGGTGCTAGGCAGGAATTGTCTTGCTGGTCCTCACTTGCCCTGGCAGTCATTGCAGATAAACAGCAAGACTGGGGCTCTGCTCTTTCCTAGCCTTGCAAACAGCCAAAGCAATTTGTCTCGCTCGTGAGCGCCAAAATGCTAAAATGAAACGTTGCACTCTCTCTCCTCCAAGGAAGGTGCTAGGCAGGAATTGTCTTGCTGGTCCTCACTTGCCCTGGCAGTCATTGCAGATAAACAGCAAGACTGGGGCTCTGCTCTTTCCTAGCCTTGCAAACAGCCAAAGCAGTTTGTCTCGCTCGTGAGCGCCAAAAAGCTAAAATGAAACGCTGCACTCTCTCTCCTCCAAGGAAGGTGCTAGGCAGGAATTGTCTTGCTGGTCCTCACTTGCCCTGGCAGTCATTGCAGATGAACAGCAAGACTGGGGCTCTGCTCTTTCCTAGCCTTGCAAACAGCCAAAGCAGTTTGTCTCCCTCGTGAGCGCCAAAATGCTAAAATGAAACGTTGCACTCTCTCTCCTCCAAGGAAGGTGCTAGGCAGGAATTGTCTTGCTGGTCCTCACTTGCCCTGGCAGTCATTGCAGATAAACAGCAAGACTGGGGCTCTGCTCTTTCCTAGCCTTGCAAACAGCCAAAGAAGTTTGTCTCCCTCGTGAGCGCCAAAATGTTAAAATGAAACGTTGCACTCTCTCTCCTCCAAGGAAGGTGCTAGGCAGGAATTGTCTTGCTGGTCCTCACTTGCCCTGGCAGTCATTGCAGATAAACAGCAAGACTGGGGCTCCAGTCTTTCCTAGCCTTGCAAACAGGCACTCTGCTTTTTCTCACTCTCACACTCCAAAAAGCAAAATGAAACGTTGAACTCTCTCCTCTCTAAGGAAGGTGCTAGGCAGGAATTGTCTTGCTGGTCCTCACTTGCCCTGCCAGTCATTGCAGAAAAACAGCAAGACTGGGGCTCTGCTCTTTCCTAGATTTGCAAACAGCCAAAGCAGTTTGTCTCCCTCGTGAGCGCCAAAATGCTAAAATGAAACGTTGCACTCTCTCTCCTCCAAGGAAGGTGCTAGGCAGGAATTGTCTTGCTGGTCCTCACTTGCCCTGGCAGTCATTGCAGATAAACAGCAAGACTGGGGCTCTGCTCTTTCCTAGCCTTGCAAACAGGCACTCTGCTTTTTCTCACTCTCGCACTCCAAAAAGCAAAATGAAACGTTGCACTCTCTCTCCTCCAAGGAAGGTGCTAGGCAGGAATTGTCTTGCTGGACCTCACTTGCCCTGGCAGACATTGCACATGAACAGGAAGACTGGGGCTCTGCTCTTTCCTAGCCTTGCAAACAGCCAAAGCAGTTTGACTCCCTCGTGAGCGCCAAAATGCTAAAATGAAACGTTGCACTCTCTCTCCTCCAAGGAAGGTGCTAGGCAGGAATTGTCTTGCTGGTCCTCACTTGCCCTGGCAGTCATTGCAGATAAACAGCAAGACTGGGGCTCTGCTCTTTCCTAGCCTTGCAAACAGCCAAAGCAGTTTGTCTCGCTCATGATCGCCAAAATGCTAAAATGAAACGTTGCACTCTCTCTCCTCCAAGGAAGGTGCTAGGCAGGAATTGTCTTGCTGGTCCTCACTTGCCCTGGCAGTCATTGCAGATAAACAGCAAGACTGGGGCTCTGCTCTTTCCTAGCCTTGCAAACAGCCAAAGCAATTTGTCTCCCTCGTGAGCGCCAAAATGCTAAAATGAAACGTTGCACTCTCTCTCCTCCAAGGAAGGTGCTAGGCAGGAATTGTCTTGCTGGTCCTCAATTGTCCTGGCAGTCATTTCAGATAAACAGCAAGACTCGGTCTGTGCTCTTTCCTAGCCTTGCAAACAGGCACTCTGCTTTTTCTCACTCTCGCACTCCAAAAAGCAAAATGAAACGTTGCACTCTCTCTCCTCCAAGGAAGGTGCTAGGCAGGAATTGTCTTGCTGGTCCTCACTTGCCCTGGCAGTCATTGCAGATAAACAGCAAGACTGGGGCTCTGCTCTTTCCTAGCCTTGCAAACAGCCAAAGCAGTTTGTCTCGCTCGTGAGCGCCAAAAAGCTAAAATGAAACGCTGCACTCTCTCTCCTCCAAGGAAGGTGCTAGGCAGGAATTGTCTTGCTTGTCCTCACTTACCCTGGCAGTCATTGCAGATAAACAGCAAGACTCGGGCTCTGCTCTTTCCTAGCCTTGCAAACAGCCAAAGGAGTTTGTCTCCCTCGTGAGCGCCAAAATGCTAAAATGAAACGTTGCACTCTCTCTCCTCCAAGGAAGGTGCTAGGCAGGAATTGTCTTGCTGGTCCTCACTTGCCCTGGCAGTCATTGCAGATAAACAGCAAGACTGGGGCTCTGCTCTTTCCTAGCCTTGCAAACAGCCAAAGCAGTTTGTCTCCCTCGTGAGCGCCAAAATGTTAAAATGAAACGTTGCACTCTCTCTCCTCCAAGGAAGGTGCTAGGCAGGAATTGTCTTGCTGGTCCTCACTTGCCCTGGCAGTCATTGCAGATAAACAGCAAGACTGGGGCTCTGCTCTTTCCTAGCCTTGCAAACAGGCACTCTGCTTTTTCTCACTCTCGCACTCCAAAAATCAAAATGAAACGTTGCACTCTCTCTCCTCCAAGGAAGGTGCTAGGCAGGAATTGTCTTGCTGGACCTCACTTGCCCTGGCAGACATTGCACATGAACAGCAAGACTGGGGCTCTGCTCTTTCCTAGCCTTGCAAATAGCCAAAGCAGTTTGACTCCCTCGTGAGCGCCAAAATGCTAAAATGAAACGTTGCACTCTCTCTCCTCCAAGGAAGGTGCTAGGCAGGAATTGTCTTGCTGGTCCTCACTTGCCCTGGCAGTCATTGCAGATAAACAGCAAACTGGGGCTCTGCTCTTTCCTAGCCTTGCAAACAGCCAAAGCAATTTGTCTCGCTCGTGAGCGCCAAAATGCTAAAATGAAACGTTGCACTCTCTCTCCTCCAAGGAAGGTGCTAGGCAGGAATTGTCTTGCTGGTCCTCACTTGTCCTGGCACTCATTTCAGATAAACAGCAACACTCGGTCTGTGCTCTTTCCTAGCCTTGCAAACAGGCACTCTGCTTTTTCTCACTCTCGCACTCCAAAAAGCAAAATGAAACGTTGCACTCTCTCTCCTCCAAGGAAGGTGCTAGGCAGGAATTGTCTTGCTGGTCCTCACTTGCCCTGGCAGTCATTGCAGATAAACAGCAAGACTGGGGCTCTGCTCTTTCCTAGCCTTGCAAACAGCCAAAGCAGTTTGTCTCCCTCGTGAGCACCAAAATGCTAAAATGAAACGTTGCACTCTCTCTCCTCCAAGGAAGGTGCTAGGCAGGAATTGTCTTGCTGGTCCTCACTTGCCCTGGCAGTCATTGCAGATAAACAGCAAGACTGGGGCTCCAGTCTTTCCTAGCCTTGCAAACAGGCACTCTGCTTTTTCTCACTCTCACACTCCAAAAAGCAAAATGAAACGTTGAACTCTCTCCTCTCTAAGGAAGGTGCTAGGCAGGAATTGTCTTGCTGGTCCTCACTTGCCCTGCCAGTCATTGCAGAAAAACAGCAAGACTGGGGCTCTGCTCTTTCCTAGATTTGCAAACAGCCAAAGCAGTTTGTCTCCCTCGTGAGCGCCAAAATGCTAAAATGAAACGTTGCACTCTCTCTCCTCCAAGGAAGGTGCTAGGCAGGAATTGTCTTGCTGGTCCTCACTTGCCCTGGCAGTCATTGCAGATAAACAGCAAGACTGGGGCTCTGCTCTTTCCTAGCCTTGCAAACAGGCACTCTGCTTTTTCTCACTCTCGCACTCCAAAAAGCAAAATGAAACGTTGCACTCTCTCTCCTCCAAGGAAGGTGCTAGGCAGGAATTGTCTTGCTGGACCTCACTTGCCCTGGCAGACATTGCACATGAACAGGAAGACTGGGGCTCTGCTCTTTCCTAGCCTTGCAAACAGCCAAAACAGTTTGACTCCCTCGTGAGCGCCAAAATGCTAAAATGAAACGTTGCACTCTCTCTCCTCCAAGGAAGGTGCTAGGCAGGAATTGTCTTGCTGGTCCTCACTTGCCCTGGCAGTCATTGCAGATAAACAGCAAGACTGGGGCTCTGCTCTTTCCTAGCCTTGCAAACAGCCAAAGCAGTTTGTCTCGCTCATGATCGCCAAAATGCTAAAATGAAACGTTGCACTCTCTCTCCTCCAAGGAAGGTGCTAGGCAGGAATTGTCTTGCTGGTCCTCACTTGCCCTGGCAGTCATTGCAGATAAACAGCAAGACTGGGGCTCTGCTCTTTCCTAGCCTTGCAAACAGCCAAAGCAATTTGTCTCCCTCGTGAGCGCCAAAATGCTAAAATGAAACGTTGCACTCTCTCTCCTCCAAGGAAGGTGCTAGGCAGGAATTGTCTTGCTGGTCCTCAATTGTCCTGGCAGTCATTTCAGATAAACAGCAAGACTCGGTCTGTGCTCTTTCCTAGCCTTGCAAACAGGCACTCTGCTTTTTCTCACTCTCGCACTCCAAAAAGCAAAATGAAACGTTGCACTCTCTCTCCTCCAAGGAAGGTGCTAGGCAGGAATTGTCTTGCTGGTCCTCACTTGCCCTGGCAGTCATTGCAGATAAACAGCAAGACTGGGGCTCTGCTCTTTCCTAGCCTTGCAAACAGCCAAAGCAGTTTGTCTCGCTCGTGAGCGCCAAAAAGCTAAAATGAAACGCTGCACTCTCTCTCCTCCAAGGAAGGTGCTAGGCAGGAATTGTCTTGCTTGTCCTCACTTACCCTGGCAGTCATTGCAGATAAACAGCAAGACTCGGGCTCTGCTCTTTCCTAGCCTTGCAAACAGCCAAAGGAGTTTGTCTCCCTCGTGAGCGCCAAAATGCTAAAATGAAACGTTGCACTCTCTCTCCTCCAAGGAAGGTGCTAGGCAGGAATTGTCTTGCTGGTCCTCACTTGCCCTGGCAGTCATTGCAGATAAACAGCAAGACTGGGGCTCTGCTCTTTCCTAGCCTTGCAAACAGCCAAAGCAGTTTGTCTCCCTCGTGAGCGCCAAAATGTTAAAATGAAACGTTGCACTCTCTCTCCTCCAAGGAAGGTGCTAGGCAGGAATTGTCTTGCTGGTCCTCACTTGCCCTGGCAGTCATTGCAGATAAACAGCAAGACTGGGGCTCTGCTCTTTCCTAGCCTTGCAAACAGGCACTCTGCTTTTTCTCACTCTCGCACTCCAAAAATCAAAATGAAACGTTGCACTCTCTCTCCTCCAAGGAAGGTGCTAGGCAGGAATTGTCTTGCTGGACCTCACTTGCCCTGGCAGACATTGCACATGAACAGCAAGACTGGGGCTCTGCTCTTTCCTAGCCTTGCAAATAGCCAAAGCAGTTTGACTCCCTCGTGAGCGCCAAAATGCTAAAATGAAACGTTGCACTCTCTCTCCTCCAAGGAAGGTGCTAGGCAGGAATTGTCTTGCTGGTCCTCACTTGCCCTGGCAGTCATTGCAGATAAACAGCAAACTGGGGCTCTGCTCTTTCCTAGCCTTGCAAACAGCCAAAGCAATTTGTCTCGCTCGTGAGCGCCAAAATGCTAAAATGAAACGTTGCACTCTCTCTCCTCCAAGGAAGGTGCTAGGCAGGAATTGTCTTGCTGGTCCTCACTTGTCCTGGCACTCATTTCAGATAAACAGCAACACTCGGTCTGTGCTCTTTCCTAGCCTTGCAAACAGGCACTCTGCTTTTTCTCACTCTCGCACTCCAAAAAGCAAAATGAAACGTTGCACTCTCTCTCCTCCAAGGAAGGTGCTAGGCAGGAATTGTCTTGCTGGTCCTCACTTGCCCTGGCAGTCATTGCAGATAAACAGCAAGACTGGGGCTCTGCTCTTTCCTAGCCTTGCAAACAGGCACTCTGCTTTTTCTCACTCTCGCACTCCAAAAAGCTAAAATGACGTTGCACTCTCTCTCCTCCAAGGAAGGTGCTAGGCAGGAATTGTCTTGCTGGTCCTCACTTGCCCTGGCAGTCATTGCAGATAAACAGCAAGACTGGGGCTCTGCTCTTTCCTAGCCTTGCAAACAGCCAAAGCAGTTTGTCTCGCTCATGATCGCCAAAATGCTAAAATGAAACGTTGCACTCTCTCTCCTCCAAGGAAGGTGCTAGGCAGGAATTGTCTTGCTGGTCCTCACTTGCCCTGGCAGTCATTGCAGATAAACAGCAAGACTGGGGCTCTGCTCTTTCCTAGCCTTGCAAACAGCCAAAGCAATTTGTCTCCCTCGTGAGCGCCAAAATGCTAAAATGAAACGTTGCACTCTCTCTCCTCCAAGGAAGGTGCTAGGCAGGAATTGTCTTGCTGGTCCTCAATTGTCCTGGCAGTCATTTCAGATAAACAGCAAGACTCGGTCTGTGCTCTTTCCTAGCCTTGCAAACAGGCACTCTGCTTTTTCTCACTCTCGCACTCCAAAAAGCAAAATGAAACGTTGCACTCTCTCTCCTCCAAGGAAGGTGCTAGGCAGGAATTGTCTTGCTGGTCCTCACTTGCCCTGGCAGTCATTGCAGATAAACAGCAAGACTGGGGCTCTGCTCTTTCCTAGCCTTGCAAACAGCCAAAGCAGTTTGTCTCGCTCGTGAGCGCCAAAAAGCTAAAATGAAACGCTGCACTCTCTCTCCTCCAAGGAAGGTGCTAGGCAGGAATTGTCTTGCTTGTCCTCACTTACCCTGGCAGTCATTGCAGATAAACAGCAAGACTCGGGCTCTGCTCTTTCCTAGCCTTGCAAACAGCCAAAGGAGTTTGTCTCCCTCGTGAGCGCCAAAATGCTAAAATGAAACGTTGCACTCTCTCTCCTCCAAGGAAGGTGCTAGGCAGGAATTGTCTTGCTGGTCCTCACTTGCCCTGGCAGTCATTGCAGATAAACAGCAAGACTGGGGCTCTGCTCTTTCCTAGCCTTGCAAACAGCCAAAGCAGTTTGTCTCCCTCGTGAGCGCCAAAATGTTAAAATGAAACGTTGCACTCTCTCTCCTCCAAGGAAGGTGCTAGGCAGGAATTGTCTTGCTGGTCCTCACTTGCCCTGGCAGTCATTGCAGATAAACAGCAAGACTGGGGCTCTGCTCTTTCCTAGCCTTGCAAACAGGCACTCTGCTTTTTCTCACTCTCGCACTCCAAAAATCAAAATGAAACGTTGCACTCTCTCTCCTCCAAGGAAGGTGCTAGGCAGGAATTGTCTTGCTGGACCTCACTTGCCCTGGCAGACATTGCACATGAACAGCAAGACTGGGGCTCTGCTCTTTCCTAGCCTTGCAAATAGCCAAAGCAGTTTGACTCCCTCGTGAGCGCCAAAATGCTAAAATGAAACGTTGCACTCTCTCTCCTCCAAGGAAGGTGCTAGGCAGGAATTGTCTTGCTGGTCCTCACTTGCCCTGGCAGTCATTGCAGATAAACAGCAAACTGGGGCTCTGCTCTTTCCTAGCCTTGCAAACAGCCAAAGCAATTTGTCTCGCTCGTGAGCGCCAAAATGCTAAAATGAAACGTTGCACTCTCTCTCCTCCAAGGAAGGTGCTAGGCAGGAATTGTCTTGCTGGTCCTCACTTGTCCTGGCACTCATTTCAGATAAACAGCAACACTCGGTCTGTGCTCTTTCCTAGCCTTGCAAACAGGCACTCTGCTTTTTCTCACTCTCGCACTCCAAAAAGCAAAATGAAACGTTGCACTCTCTCTCCTCCAAGGAAGGTGCTAGGCAGGAATTGTCTTGCTGGTCCTCACTTGCCCTGGCAGTCATTGCAGATAAACAGCAAGACTGGGGCTCTGCTCTTTCCTAGCCTTGCAAACAGCCAAAGCAGTTTGTCTCCCTCGTGAGCACCAAAATGCTAAAATGAAACGTTGCACTCTCTCTCCTCCAAGGAAGGTGCTAGGCAGGAATTGTCTTGCTGGTCCTCACTTGCCCTGGCAGACATTGCACATGAACAGGAAGACTGGGGCTCTGCTCTTTCCTAGCCTTGCAAACAGCCAAAGCAGTTTGTGTCCCTCGTGAGCGCCAAAATGCTAAAATGAAACGTTGCACTCTCTCTCCTCCAAGGAAGGTGCTAGGCAGGAATTGTCTTGCTGGTCCTCACTTGCCCTGGCAGTCATTGCAGATAAACAGCAAGACTGGGGCTCTGCTCTTTCCTAGCCTTGCAAACTGCCAAAGCAATTTGTCTCGCTCGTGAGCGCCAAAATGCTAAAATGAAACGTTGCACTCTCTCTCCTCCAAGGAAGGTGCTAGGCAGGAATTGTCTTGCTGGTCCTCACTTGTCCTGGCAGTCATTTCAGATAAACAGCAAGACTCGGTCTGTGCTCTTTCCTAGCCTTGCAAACAGGCACTCTGCTTTTTCTCACTCTCGCACTCCAAAAAGCAAAATGAAACGTTGCACTCTCTCTCCTCCAAGGAAGGTGCTAGGCAGGAATTGTCTTGCTGGTCCTCACTTGCCCTGGCAGTCATTGCAGATAAACAGCAAGACTGGGTCTCTGCTCTTTCCTAGCCTTGCAAACAGCCAAAGCAGTTTGTCTCCCTCGTGAGCGCCAAAATGCTAAAATGAAACGTTGCACTCTCTCTCCTCCAAGGAAGGTGCTAGGCAGGAATTGTCTTGCTGGTCCTCACTTGCCCTGGCAGTCATTGCAGATAAACAGCAAGACTGGGGCTCCAGTCTTTCCTAGCCTTGCAAAGAGGCACTCTGCTTTTTCTCACTCTGGCACTCCAAAAAGCAAAATGAAACGTTGAACTCTCTCCTCTCCAAGGAAGGTGCTAGGCAGGAATTGTCGTGCTGGTCCTCACTTGCCCTGGCAGTCATTGCAGATAAACAGCAAGACTGGGGCTCTGCTCTTTCCTAGATTTGCAAACAGCCAAAGGAGTTTGTCTCCCTCGTGAGCGCCAATATGCTAAAATGAAACGTTGCACTCTCTCTCCTCCAAGGAAGGTGCTAGGCAGGAATTGTCTTGCTGGTCCTCACTTGCCCTGGCAGTCATTGCAGATAAACAGCAAGACTGGGGCTCTGCTCTTTCCTAGCCTTGCAAATAGCCAAAGCAGTTTGTCTCGCTCATGATCGCCAAAATGCTAAAATGAAACGTTGCACTCTCTCTCCTCCAAGGAAGGTGCTAGGCAGGAATTGTCTTGCTGGTCCTCACTTGCCCTGGCAGTCATTGCAGATAAACAGCAACACTGGGGCTCTGCTCTTTCCTAGCCTTGCAAACAGCCAAAGCAATTTGTCTCGCTCGTGAGCGCCAAAATGCTAAAATGAAACGTTGCACTCTCTCTCCTCCAAGGAAGGTGCTAGGCAGGAATTGTCTTGCTGGTCCTCACTTGTCCTGGCAGTCATTTCAGATAAACAGCAAGACTCGGTCTGTGCTCTTTCCTAGCCTTGCATACAGGCACTCTGCTTTTTCTCACTCTCGCACTCCAAAAAGCAAAATGAAACGTTGCACTCTCTCTCCTCCAAGGAAGGTGCTAGGCAGGAATTGTCTTGCTGGTCCTCACTTGCCCTGGCAGTCATTGCAGATAAACAGCAAGACTGGGGCTCTGCTCTTTCCTAGCCTTGCAAACAGCCAAAGCAGTTTTTCTCGCTCGTGAGCGCCAAAATGATAAAATGAAACGTTGCACTCTCTCTCCTCCAAGGAAGGTGCTAGGCAGGAATTGTCTTGCTGGTCCTCACTTACCCTGGCAGTCATTGCAGATAAACAGCAAGACTCGGGCTCTGCTCTTTCCTAGCCTTGCAAACAGCCAAAGTAGTTTGTCTCCCTCGTGAGCACCAAAATGCTAAAATGAAACGTTGCACTCTCTCTCCTCCAAGGAAGGTGCTAGGCAGGAATTGTCTTGCTGGTCCTCACTTGCCCTGGCAGACATTGCACATGAACAGGAAGACTGGGGCTCTGCTCTTTCCTAGCCTTGCAAACAGCCAAAGCAGTTTGACTCCCTCGTGAGCGCCAAAATGCTAAAATGAAACGTTGCACTCTCTCTCCTCCAAGGAAGGTGCTAGGCAGGAATTGTCTTGCTGGTCCTCACTTGCCCTGGCAGTCATTGCAGATAAACAGCAAGACTGGGGCTCTGCTCTTTCCTAGCCTTGCAAACAGCCAAAGCAGTTTGTCTCGCTCGTGAGCGCCAAAAAGCTAAAATGAAACGCTGCACTCTCTCTCCTCCAAGGAAGGTGCTAGGCAGGAATTGTCTTGCTTGTCCTCACTTACCCTGGCAGTCATTGCAGATAAACAGCAAGACTCGGGCTCTGCTCTTTCCTAGCCTTGCAAACAGCCAAAGCAGTTTGTCTCCCTCGTGAGCGCCAAAATGTTAAAATGAAACGTTGCACTCTCTCTCCTCCAAGGAAGGTGCTAGGCAGGAATTGTCTTGCTGGTCCTCACTTGCCCTGGCAGTCATTGCAGATAAACAGCAAGACTGGGGCTCTGCTCTTTCCTAGCCTTGCAAACAGGCACTCTGCTTTTTCTCACTCTCGCACTCCAAAAATCAAAATGAAACGTTGCACTCTCTCTCCTCCAAGGAAGGTGCTAGGCAGGAATTGTCTTGCTGGACCTCACTTGCCCTGGCAGACATTGCACATGAACAGCAAGACTGGGGCTCTGCTCTTTCCTAGCCTTGCAAATAGCCAAAGCAGTTTGACTCCCTCGTGAGCGCCAAAATGCTAAAATGAAACGTTGCACTCTCTCTCCTCCAAGGAAGGTGCTAGGCAGGAATTGTCTTGCTGGTCCTCACTTGCCCTGGCAGTCATTGCAGATAAACAGCAAACTGGGGCTCTGCTCTTTCCTAGCCTTGCAAACAGCCAAAGCAATTTGTCTCGCTCGTGAGCGCCAAAATGCTAAAATGAAACGTTGCACTCTCTCTCCTCCAAGGAAGGTGCTAGGCAGGAATTGTCTTGCTGGTCCTCACTTGTCCTGGCACTCATTTCAGATAAACAGCAACACTCGGTCTGTGCTCTTTCCTAGCCTTGCAAACAGGCACTCTGCTTTTTCTCACTCTCGCACTCCAAAAAGCAAAATGAAACGTTGCACTCTCTCTCCTCCAAGGAAGGTGCTAGGCAGGAATTGTCTTGCTGGTCCTCACTTGCCCTGGCAGTCATTGCAGATAAACAGCAAGACTGGGGCTCTGCTCTTTCCTAGCCTTGCAAACAGCCAAAGCAGTTTGTCTCCCTCGTGAGCACCAAAATGCTGAAATGAAACGTTGCACTCTCTCTCCTCCAAGGAAGGTGCTAGGCAGGAATTGTCTTGCTGGTCCTCACTTGCCCTGGCAGACATTGCACATGAACAGGAAGACTGGGGCTCTGCTCTTTCCTAGCCTTGCAAACAGCCAAAGCAGTTTGTGTCCCTCGTGAGCGCCAAAATGCTAAAATGAAACGTTGCACTCTCTCTCCTCCAAGGAAGGTGCTAGGCAGGAATTGTCTTGCTGGTCCTCACTTGCCCTGGCAGTCATTGCAGATAAACAGCAAGACTGGGGCTCTGCTCTTTCCTAGCCTTGCAAACTGCCAAAGCAATTTGTCTCGCTCGTGAGCGCCAAAATGCTAAAATGAAACGTTGCACTCTCTCTCCTCCAAGGAAGGTGCTAGGCAGGAATTGTCTTGCTGGTCCTCACTTGTCCTGGCAGTCATTTCAGATAAACAGCAAGACTCGGTCTGTGCTCTTTCCTAGCCTTGCAAACAGGCACTCTGCTTTTTCTCACTCTCGCACTCCAAAAAGCAAAATGAAACGTTGCACTCTCTCTCCTCCAAGGAAGGTGCTAGGCAGGAATTGTCTTGCTGGTCCTCACTTGCCCTGGCAGTCATTGCAGATAAACAGCAAGACTGGGGCTCTGCTCTTTCCTAGCCTTGCAAACAGCCAAAGCAGTTTGTCTCCCTCGTGAGCGCCAAAATGCTAAAATGAAACGTTGCACTCTCTCTCCTCCAAGGAAGGTGCTAGGCAGGAATTGTCTTGCTGGTCCTCACTTGCCCTGGCAGTCATTGCAGATAAACAGCAAGACTGGGGCTCCAGTCTTTCCTAGCCTTGCAAAGAGGCACTCTGCTTTTTCTCACTCTGGCACTCCAAAAAGCAAAATGAAACGTTGAACTCTCTCCTCTCCAAGGAAGGTGCTAGGCAGGAATTGTCGTGCTGGTCCTCACTTGCCCTGGCAGTCATTGCAGATAAACAGCAAGACTGGGGCTCTGCTCTTTCCTAGATTTGCAAACAGCCAAAGGAGTTTGTCTCCCTCGTGAGCGCCAATATGCTAAAATGAAACGTTGCACTCTCTCTCCTCCAAGGAAGGTGCTAGGCAGGAATTGTCTTGCTGGTCCTCACTTGCCCTGGCAGTCATTGCAGATAAACAGCAAGACTGGGGCTCTGCTCTTTCCTAGCCTTGCAAATAGCCAAAGCAGTTTGTCTCGCTCATGATCGCCAAAATGCTAAAATGAAACGTTGCACTCTCTCTCCTCCAAGGAAGGTGCTAGGCAGGAATTGTCTTGCTGGTCCTCACTTGCCCTGGCAGTCATTGCAGATAAACAGCAAGACTGGGGCTCTGCTCTTTCCTAGCCTTGCAAACAGCCAAAGCAATTTGTCTCGCTCGTGAGCGCCAAAATGCTAAAATGAAACGTTGCACTCTCTCTCCTCCAAGGAAGGTGCTAGGCAGGAATTGTCTTGCTGGTCCTCACTTGTCCTGGCAGTCATTTCAGATAAACAGCAAGACTCGGTCTGTGCTCTTTCCTAGCCTTGCAAACAGGCACTCTGCTTTTTCTCACTCTCGCACTCCAAAAAGCAAAATGAAACGTTGCACTCTCTCTCCTCCAAGGAAGGTGCTAGGCAGGAATTGTCTTGCTGGTCCTCACTTGCCCTGGCAGTCATTGCAGATAAACAGCAAGACTGGGGCTCTGCTCTTTCCTAGCCTTGCAAACAGCCAAAGCAGTTTTTCTCGCTCGTGAGCGCCAAAATGATAAAATGAAACGTTGCACTCTCTCTCCTCCAAGGAAGGTGCTAGGCAGGAATTGTCTTGCTGGTCCTCACTTACCCTGGCAGTCATTGCAGATAAACAGCAAGACTCGGGCTCTGCTCTTTCCTAGCCTTGCAAACAGCCAAAGTAGTTTGTCTCCCTCGTGAGCACCAAAATGCTAAAATGAAACGTTGCACTCTCTCTCCTCCAAGGAAGGTGCTAGGCAGGAATTGTCTTGCTGGTCCTCACTTGCCCTGGCAGACATTGCACATGAACAGGAAGACTGGGGCTCTGCTCTTTCCTAGCCTTGCAAACAGCCAAAGCAGTTTGACTCCCTCGTGAGCGCCAAAATGCTAAAATGAAACGTTGCACTCTCTCTCCTCCAAGGAAGGTGCTAGGCAGGAATTGTCTTGCTGGTCCTCACTTGCCCTGGCAGTCATTGCAGATAAACAGCAAGACTGGGGCTCTGCTCTTTCCTAGCCTTGCAAACTGCCAAAGCAATTTGTCTCACTCGTGAGCGCCAAAATGCTAAAATGAAACGTTGCACTCTCTCTCCTCCAAGGAAGGTGCTAGGCAGGAATTGTCTTGCTGGTCCTCACTTGTCCTGGCAGTCATTTCAGATAAACAGCAAGACTCGGTCTGTGCTCTTTCCTAGCCTTGCAAACAGGCACTCTGCTTTTTCTCACTCTCGCACTCCAAAAAGCAAAATGAAACGTTGCACTCTCTCTCCTCCAAGGAAGGTGCTAGGCAGGAATTGTCTTGCTGGTCCTCACTTGCCCTGGCAGTCATTGCAGATAAACAGCAAGACTGGGGCTCCAGTCTTTCCTAGCCTTGCAAAGAGGCACTCTGCTTTTTCTCACTCTGGCACTCCAAAAAGCAAAATGAAACGTTGAACTCTCTCCTATCCAAGGAAGGTGCTAGGCAGGAATTGTCTTGCTGGTCCTCACTTGCCCTGGCAGTCATTGCACATGAACAGCAAGACTGGGGCTCTGCTCTTTCCTAGATTTGCAAACAGCCAAAGGAGTTTGTCTCCCTCGTGAGCGCCAATATGCTAAAATGAAACGTTGCACTCTCTCTCCTCCAAGGAAGGTGCTAGGCAGGAATTGTCTTGCTGGTCCTCACTTGCCCTGGCAGTCATTGCAGATAAACAGCAAGACTGGGGCTCTGCTCTTTCCTAGCCTTGCAAATAGCCAAAGCAGTTTGTCTCGCTCATGATCGCCAAAATGCTAAAATGAAACGTTGCACTCTCTCTCCTCCAAGGAAGGTGCTAGGCAGGAATTGTCTTGCTGGTCCTCACTTGCCCTGGCAGTCATTGCAGATAAACAGCAAGACTGGGGCTCTGCTCTTTCCTAGCCTTGCAAACAGCCAAAGCAATTTGTCTCGCTCGTGAGCGCCAAAATGCTAAAATGAAACGTTGCACTCTCTCTCCTCCAAGGAAGGTGCTAGGCAGGAATTGTCTTGCTGGTCCTCACTTGTCCTGGCAGTCATTTCAGATAAACAGCAAGACTCGGTCTGTGCTCTTTCCTAGCCTTGCAAAGAGGCACTCTGCTTTTTCTCACTCTGGCACTCCAAAAAGCAAAATGAAACGTTGCACTCTCTCTCCTCCAAGGAAGGTGCTAGGCAGGAATTGTCTTGCTGGTCCTCACTTGCCCTGGCAGTCATTGCAGATAAACAGCAAGACTCGGGCTCTGCTCTTTCCTAGCCTTGCAAACAGCCAAAGCAGTTTGTCTCCCTCGTGAGCGCCAAAATGCTAAAATGAAACGTTGCACTCTCTCTCCTCCAAGGAAGGTGCTAGGCAGGAATTGTCTTGCTGGTCCTCACTTGCCCTGGCAGTCATTGCAGATGAACAGCAAGACTGGGGCTCTGCTCTTTCCTAGCCTTGCAAACAGCCAAAGCAGTTTGTCTCGCTCGTGAGCGCCAAAATGATAAAATGAAACGTTGCACTCTCTCTCCTCCAAGGAAGGTGCTAGGCAGGAATTGTCTTGCTGGTCCTCACTTGCCCTGGCAGTCATTGCAGATGAACAGCAAGACTGGGGCTCTGCTCTTTCCTAGCCTTGCAAACAGGCACTCTGCTTTTTCTCACTCTCGCACTCAAAAAAGCAAAATGAAACGTTGCACTCTCTCTCCTCCAAGGAAGGTGCTAGGCAGGAATTGTCTTGCTGGTCCTCACTTGCCCTGGCAGTCATTGCAGATAAACAGCAAGACTGGGGCTCCAGTCTTTCCTAGCCTTGCAAACAGCCAAAGCAGTTTGTCTCCCTCGTGAGCGCCAAAATGTTAAAATGAAACGTTGCACTCTCTCTCCTCCAAGGAAGGTGCTAGGCAGGAATTGTCTTGCTGGTCCTCACTTGCCCTGGCAGTCATTGCAGATAAACAGCAAGACTGGGGCTCTGCTCTTTCCTAGCCTTGCGAACAGGCACTCTGCTTTTTCTCACTCTCGCACTCCAAAAAGCAAAATGAAACGTTGCACTCTCTCTCCTCCAAGGAAGGTGCTAGGCAGGAATTGTCTTGCTGGTCCTCACTTGCCCTGGCAGTCATTGCAGATAAACAGCAAGACTGGGGCTCTGCTCTTTCCTAGCCTTGCAAACAGCCAAAGCAGTTTGTCTCGCTCGTGAGCGCCAAAATGATAAAATGAAACGTTGCACTCTCTCTCCTCCAAGGAAGGTGCTAGGCAGGAATTGTCTTGCTGGTCCTCACTTGCCCTGGCAGTCATTGCAGATGAACAGCAAGACTGGGGCTCTGCTCTTTCCTAGCCTTGCAAACAGGCACTCTGCTTTTTCTCACTCTCGCACTCAAAAAAGCAAAATGAAACGTTGCACTCTCTCTCCTCCAAGGAAGGTGCTAGGCAGGAATTGTCTTGCTGGACCTCACTTGCCCTGGCAGACATTGCACATGAACAGCAAGTCTGGGGCTCTGCTCTTTCCTAGCCTTGCAAACAGCCAAAGGAGTTTGTCTCCCTCGTGAGCGCCAAAATGCTAAAATGAAACGTTGCACTCTCTCTCCTCCAAGGAAGGTGCTAGGCAGGAATTGTCTTGCTGGTCCTCACTTGCCCTGGCAGTCATTGCAGATAAACAGCAAGACTGGGGCTCTGCTCTTTCCTAGGCTTGCAAAGAGGCACTCTGCTTTTTCTCACTCTGGCACTCCAAAAAGCAAAATGAAACGTTGAACTCTCTCCTCTCCAAGGAAGGTGCTAGGCAGGAATTGTCTTGCTGGTCCTCACTTGCCCTGGCAGTCATTGCAGATAAACAGCAAGACTGGGGCTCTGCTCTTTCCTAGCCTTGCAAACAGCCAAAGCAGTTTGTCTCCCTCGTGAGCGCCAAAATGCTAAAATGAAACGTTGCACTCTCTCTCCTCCAAGGAAGGTGCTAGGCAGGAATTGTCTTGCTGGTCCTCACTTGCCCTGGCAGTCATTGCAGATGAACAGCAAGACTGGGGCTCTGCTCTTTCCTAGCCTTGCAAACAGCCAAAGCAGTTTGTGTCCCTCGTGAGCGCCAAAATGCTAAAATGAAACGTTGCACTCTCTCTCCTCCAAGGAAGGTGCTAGGCAGGAATTGTCTTGCTGGTTCTCACCTGCCCTGGCAGTCATTGCAGATAAACAGCAAGACTGGGGCTCTGCTCTTTCCTAGCCTTGCAAACAGCCAAAGCAGTTTGTCTCCCTCGTGAGCGCCAAAATGTTAAAATGAAACGTTGCACTCTCTCTCCTCCAAGGAAGGTGCTAGGCAGGAATTGTCTTGCTGGTCCTCACTTGCCCTGGCAGTCATTGCAGATAAACAGCAAGACTGGGGCTCTGCTCTTTCCTAGCCTTGCAAACAGGCACTCTGCTTTTTCTCACTCTCGCACTCAAAAAAGCAAAATGAAACGTTGCACTCTCTCTCCTCCAAGGAAGGTGCTAGGCAGGAATTGTCTTGCTGGACCTCACTTGCCCTGGCAGACATTGCACATGAACAGCAAGTCTGGGGCTCTGCTCTTTCCTAGCCTTGCAAACAGCCAAAGGAGTTTGTCTCCCTCGTGAGCGCCAAAATGCTAAAATGAAACGTTGCACTCTCTCTCCTCCAAGGAAGGTGCTAGGCAGGAATTGTCTTGCTGGTCCTCACTTGCCCTGGCAGTCATTGCAGATAAACAGCAAGACTGGGGCTCTGCTCTTTCCTAGGCTTGCAAAGAGGCACTCTGCTTTTTCTCACTCTGGCACTCCAAAAAGCAAAATGAAACGTTGAACTCTCTCTCCTCCAAGGAAGGTGCTAGGCAGGAATTGTCTTGCTGGTCCTCACTTGCCCTGGCAGTCATTGCAGATAAACAGCAAGACTGGGGCTCTGCTCTTTCCTAGCCTTGCAAACAGCCAAAGCAGTTTGTGTCCCTCGTGAGCGCCAAAATGCTAAAATGAAACGTTGCACTCTCTCTCCTCCAAGGAAGGTGCTAGGCAGGAATTGTCTTGCTGGTACTCACTTGCCCTGGCAGTCATTGCAGATAAACAGCAAGACTGGGGCTCTGCTCTTTCCTAGCCTTGCAAACAGCCAAAGCAGTTTGTCTCCCTCGTGAGCGCCAAAATGTTAAAATGAAACGTTGCACTCTCTCTCCTCCAAGGAAGGTGCTAGGCAGGAATTGTCTTGCTGGTCCTCACTTGCCCTGGCAGTCATTGCAGGTAAACAGCAAGACTGGGGCTCTGCTCTTTCCTAGCCTTGCAAACAGGCACTCTGCTTTTTCTCACTCTCGCACTCAAAAAAGCAAAATGAAACGTTGCACTCTCTCTCCTCCAAGGAAGGTGCTAGGCAGGAATTGTCTTGCTGGTCCTCACTTGCCCTGGCAGTCATTGCAGATGAACAGCAAGACTGGGGCTCTGCTCTTTCCTAGCCTTGCAAACAGCCAAAGCAGTTTGTCTCGCTCGTGAGCGCCAAAATGATAAAATGAAACGTTGCACTCTCTCTCCTCCAAGGAAGGTGCTAGGCAGGAATTGTCTTGCTGGTCCTCACTTGCCCTGGCAGTCATTGCAGATAAACAGCAAGACTGGGGCTCCAGTCTTTCCTAGCCTTGCAAACAGGCACTCTGCTTTTTCTCACTCTCGCACTCCAAAAAGCAAAATGAAACGTTGCACTCTCTCTCCTCCAAGGAAGGTGCTAGGCAGGAATTGTCTTGCTGGTCCTCACTTGCCCTGGCAGCCATTGCAGATAAACAGCAAGACTGGGGCTCTGCTCTTTCCTAGCCTTGCAAACAGCCAAAGCAGTTTGTCTCCCTCGTGAGCGCCAAAATGTTAAAATGAAACGTTGCACTCTCTCTCCTCCAAGGAAGGTGCTAGGCAGGAATTGTCTTGCTGGTCCTCACTTGCCCTGGCAGTCATTGCAGATAAACAGCAAGACTGGGGCTCTGCTCTTTCCTAGCCTTGCGAACAGGCACTCTGCTTTTTCTCACTCTCGCACTCCAAAAAGCAAAATGAAACGTTGCACTCTCTCTCCTCCAAGGAAGGTGCTAGGCAGGAATTGTCTTGCTGGTCCTCACTTGCCCTGGCAGTCATTGCAGATAAACAGCAAGACTGGGGCTCTGCTCTTTCCTAGCCTTGCAAACAGCCAAAGCAGTTTGTCTCGCTCGTGAGCGCCAAAATGATAAAATGAAACGTTGCACTCTCTCTCCTCCAAGGAAGGTGCTAGGCAGGAATTGTCTTGCTGGTCCTCACTTGCCCTGGCAGTCATTGCAGATGAACAGCAAGACTGGGGCTCTGCTCTTTCCTAGCCTTGCAAACAGGCACTCTGCTTTTTCTCACTCTCGCACTCAAAAAAGCAAAATGAAACGTTGCACTCTCTCTCCTCCAAGGAAGGTGCTAGGCAGGAATTGTCTTGCTGGACCTCACTTGCCCTGGCAGACATTGCACATGAACAGCAAGTCTGGGGCTCTGCTCTTTCCTAGCCTTGCAAACAGCCAAAGGAGTTTGTCTCCCTCGTGAGCGCCAAAATGCTAAAATGAAACGTTGCACTCTCTCTCCTCCAAGGAAGGTGCTAGGCAGGAATTGTCTTGCTGGTCCTCACTTGCCCTGGCAGTCATTGCAGATAAACAGCAAGACTGGGGCTCTGCTCTTTCCTAGCCTTGCAAAGAGGCACTCTGCTTTTTCTCACTCTGGCACTCCAAAAAGCAAAATGAAACGTTGAACTCTCTCCTCTCCAAGGAAGGTGCTAGGCAGGAATTGTCTTGCTGGTCCTCACTTGCCCTGGCAGTCATTGCAGATAAACAGCAAGACTGGGGCTCTGCTCTTTCCTAGCCTTGCAAACAGCCAAAGCAGTTTGTCTCCCTCGTGAGCGCCAAAATGCTAAAATGAAACGTTGCACTCTCTCTCCTCCAAGGAAGGTGCTAGGCAGGAATTGTCTTGCTGGTCCTCACTTGCCCTGGCAGTCATTGCAGATGAACAGCAAGACTGGGGCTCTGCTCTTTCCTAGCCTTGCAAACAGCCAAAGCAGTTTGTGTCCCTCGTGAGCGCCAAAATGCTAAAATGAAACGTTGCACTCTCTCTCCTCCAAGGAAGGTGCTAGGCAGGAATTGTCTTGCTGGTACTCACCTGCCCTGGCAGTCATTGCAGATAAACAGCAAGACTGGGGCTCTGCTCTTTCCTAGCCTTGCAAACAGCCAAAGCAGTTTGTCTCCCTCGTGAGCGCCAAAATGTTAAAATGAAACGTTGCACTCTCTCTCCTCCAAGGAAGGTGCTAGGCAGGAATTGTCTTGCTGGTCCTCACTTGCCCTGGCAGTCATTGCAGATAAACAGCAAGACTGGGGCTCTGCTCTTTCCTAGCCTTGCAAACAGGCACTCTGCTTTTTCTCACTCTCGCACTCCAAAAAGCAAAATGAAACGTTGCACTCTCTCTCCTCCAAGGAAGGTGCTAGGCAGGAATTGTCTTGCTGGACCTCACTTGCCCTGGCAGACATTGCACATGAACAGCAAGTCTGGGGCTCTGCTCTTTCCTAGCCTTGCAAACAGCCAAAGGAGTTTGTCTCCCTCGTGAGCGCCAAAATGCTAAAATGAAACGTTGCACTCTCTCTCCTCCAAGGAAGGTGCTAGGCAGGAATTGTCTTGCTGGTCCTCACTTGCCCTGGCAGTCATTGCAGATAAACAGCAAGACTGGGGCTCTGCTCTTTCCTAGGCTTTCAAAGAGGCACTCTGCTTTTTCTCACTCTGGCACTCCAAAAAGCAAAATGAAACGTTGAACTCTCTCTCCTCCAAGGAAGGTGCTAGGCAGGAATTGTCTTGCTGGTCCTCACTTGCCCTGGCAGTCATTGCAGATAAACAGCAAGACTCGGGCTCTGCTCTTTCCTAGCCTTGCAAACAGCCAAAGCAGTTTGTGTCCCTCTTGAGCGCCAAAATGCTAAAATGAAACGTTGCACTCTCTCTCCTCCAAGGAAGGTGCTAGGCAGGAATTGTCTTGCTGGTACTCACTTGCCCTGGCAGTCATTGCAGATAAACAGCAAGACTGGGGCTCTGCTCTTTCCTAGCCTTGCAAACAGCCAAAGCAGTTTGTCTCCCTCGTGAGCGCCAAAATGTTAAAATGAAACGTTGCACTCTCTCTCCTCCAAGGAAGGTGCTAGGCAGGAATTGTCTTGCTGGTCCTCACTTGCCCTGGCAGTCATTGCAGGTAAACAGCAAGACTGGGGCTCTGCTCTTTCCTAGCCTTGCAAACAGGCACTCTGCTTTTTCTCACTCTCGCACTCAAAAAAGCAAAATGAAACGTTGCACTCTCTCTCCTCCAAGGAAGGTGCTAGGCAGGAATTGTCTTGCTGGACCTCACTTGCCCTGGCAGACATTGCACATGAACAGCAAGTCTGGGGCTCTGCTCTTTCCTAGCCTTGCAAACAGCCAAAGCAGTTTGTCTCCCTCGTGAGCGCCAAAATGCTAAAATGAAACGTTGCACTCTCCCTCCTCCAAGGAAGGTGCTAGGCAGGAATTGTCTTGCTGGTCCTCACTTGCCCTGGCAGTCATTGCAGATAAACAGCAAGACTGGGGCTCTGCTCTTTCCTAGCCTTGCAAACAGGCACTCTGCTTTTTCTCACTCTCGCACTCAAAAAAGCAAAATGAAACGTTGCACTCTCTCTCCTCCAAGGAAAGTGCTAGGCAGGAATTGTCTTGCTGGACCTCACTTGCCCTGGCAGACATTGCACATGAACAGCAAGTCTGGGGCTCTGCTCTTTCCTAGCCTTGCAAACAGCCAAAGCAGTTTGACTCCCTCGTGAGAGCCAAAATGCTAAAATGAAACGTTGCACTCTCTCTCCTCCAAGGAAGGTGCTAGGCAGGAATTGTCTTGCTGGTCCTCACTTGCCCTGGCCGTCATTGCAGATTAACAGCAAGACTGGGGCTCTGCTCTTTCCAAGCCTTGCAAACAGCCAAAGCAATTTGTCTCGCTCGTGAGCGCCAAAATGTTAAAATGAAACGTTGCACTCTCTCTCCTCCAAGGAAGGTGCTAGGCAGGAATTGTCTTGCTGGACCTCACTTGCCCTGGCAGACATTGCACATGAACAGCAAGTCTGGGGCTCTGCTCTTTCCTAGCCTTGCAAACAGCCAAAGGAGTTTGTCTCCCTCGTGAGCGCCAAAATGCTAAAATGAAACGTTGCACTCTCTCTCCTCCAAGGAAGGTGCTAGGCAGGAATTGTCTTGCTGGCCCTCACTTGCCCTGGCAGTCATTGCAGATAAACAGCAAGACTGGGGCTCTGCTCTTTCCTAGCCTTGCAAAGAGGCACTCTGCTTTTTCTCACTCTGGCACTCCAAAAAGCAAAATGAAACGTTGAACTCTCTCCTCTCCAAGGAAGGTGCTAGGCAGGAATTGTCTTGCTGGTCCTCACTTGCCCTGGCAGTCATTGCAGATAAACAGCAAGACTGGGGCTCTGCTCTTTCCTAGCCTTGCAAACAGCCAAAGCAGTTTGTGTCCCTCGTGAGCGCCAAAATGCTAAAATGAAACGTTGCACTCTCTCTCCTCCAAGGAAGGTGCTAGGCAGGAATTGTCTTGCTGGTACTCACTTGCCCTGGCAGTCATTGCAGATAAACAGCAAGACTGGGGCTCTGCTCTTTCCTAGCCTTGCAAACAGCCAAAGCAGTTTGTCTCCCTCGTGAGCGCCAAAATGTTAAAATGAAACGTTGCACTCTCTCTCCTCCAAGGAAGGTGCTAGGCAGGAATTGTCTTGCTGGTCCTCACTTGCCCTGGCAGTCATTGCAGGTAAACAGCAAGACTGGGGCTCTGCTCTTTCCTAGCCTTGCAAACAGGCACTCTGCTTTTTCTCACTCTCGCACTCAAAAAAGCAAAATGAAACGTTGCACTCTCTCTCCTCCAAGGAAGGTGCTAGGCAGGAATTGTCTTGCTGGACCTCACTTGCCCTGGCAGACATTGCACATGAACAGCAAGTCTGGGGCTCTGCTCTTTCCTAGCCTTGCAAACAGCCAAAGCAGTTTGACTCCCTCGTGAGCGCCAAAATGCTAAAATGAAACGTTGCACTCTCTCTCCTCCAAGGAAGGTGCTAGGCAGGAATTGTCTTGCTGGTCCTCACTTGCCCTGGCCGTCATTGCAGATTAACAGCAAGACTGGGGCTCTGCTCTTTCCAAGCCTTGCAAACAGCCAAAGCAATTTGTCTCGCTCGTGAGCGCCAAAATGTTAAAATGAAACGTTGCACTCTCTCTCCTCCAAGGAAGGTGCTAGGCAGGAATTGTCTTGCTGGTCCTCACTTGCCCTGGCAGTCATTGCAGATGAACAGCAAGACTGGGGCTCTGCTCTTTCCTAGCCTTGCAAACAGGCACTCTGCTTTTTCTCACTCTCGCACTCCAAAAAGCAAAATGAAACGTTGCACTCTCTCTCCTCCAAGGAAGGTGCTAGGCAGGAATTGTCTTGCTGGTCCTCACTTGCCCTGGCAGTCATTGCAGATAAACAGCAAGACTGGGGCTCTGCTCTTTCCTAGGCTTGCAAAGAGGCACTCTGCTTTTTCTCACTCTGGTACTCCAAAAAGCAAAATGAAACGTTGAACTCTCTCCTCTCCAAGGAAGGTGCTAGGCAGGAATTGTCTTGCTGGTCCTCACTTGCCCTGGCAGTCATTGCAGATAAACAGCAAGACTGGGGCTCTGCTCTTTCCTAGCCTTGCAAACAGCCAAAGCAGTTTGTCTCCCTCGTGAGCGCCAAAATGCTAAAATGAAACGTTGCACTCTCTCTCCTCCAAGGAAGGTGCTAGGCAGGAATTGTCTTGCTGGTCCTCACTTGCCCTGGCAGTCATTGCAGATGAACAGCAAGACTGGGGCTCTGCTCTTTCCTAGCCTTGCAAACAGCCAAAGCAGTTTGTGTCCCTCGTGAGCGCCAAAATGCTAAAATGAAACGTTGCACTCTCTCTCCTCCAAGGAAGGTGCTAGGCAGGAATTGTCTTGCTGGTACTCACTTGCCCTGGCAGTCATTGCAGATAAACAGCAAGACTGGGGCTCTGCTCTTTCCTAGCCTTGCAAACAGCCAAAGCAGTTTGTCTCCCTCGTGAGCGCCAAAATGCTAAAATGAAACGTTGCACTCTCTCTCCTCCAAGGAAGGTGCTAGGCAGGAATTGTCTTGCTGGTCCTCACTTGCCCTGGCAGTCATTGCAGATAAACAGCAAGACTGGGGCTCTGCTCTTTCCTAGCCTTGCAAAGAGGCACTCTGCTTTTTCTCACTCTGGCACTCCAAAAAGCAAAATGAAACGTTGAACTCTCTCCTCTCCAAGGAAGGTGCTAGGCAGGAATTGTCTTGCTGGTCCTCACTTGCCCTGGCAGTCATTGCAGATAAACAGCAAGACTGGGGCTCTGCTCTTTCCTAGATTTGCAAACAGCCAAAGCAGTTTGTCTCCCTCGTGAGCGCCAAAATGCTAAAATGAAACGTTGCACTCTCTCTCCTCCAAGGAAGGTGCTAGGCAGGAATTGTCTTGCTGGTCCTCACTTGCCCTGGCCGTCATTGCAGATTAACAGCAAGACTGGGGCTCTGCTCTTTCCAAGCCTTGCAAACAGGCAAAGCAATTTGTCTCGCTCGTGAGCGCCAAAATGTTAAAATGAAACGTTGCACTCTCTCTCCTCCAAGGAAGGTGCTAGGCAGGAATTGTCTTGCTGGTCCTCACTTGCCCTGGCAGTCATTGCAGATGAACAGCAAGACTGGGGCTCTGCTCTTTCCTAGCCTTGCAAACAGGCACTCTGCTTTTTCTCACTCTCGCACTCCAAAAAGCAAAATGAAACGTTGCACTCTCTCTCCTCCAAGGAAGGTGCTAGGCAGGAATTGTCTTGCTGGACCTCACTTGCCCTGGCAGACATTGCACATGAACAGCAAGTCTGGGGCTCTGCTCTTTCCTAGCCTTGCAAACAGCCAAAGGAGTTTGTCTCCCTCGTGAGCGCCAAAATGCTAAAAGGAAACGTTGCACTCTCTCTCCTCCAAGGAAGGTGCTAGGCAGGAATTGTCTTGCTGGTCCTCACTTGCCCTGGCAGTCATTGCAGATAAACAGCAAGACTGGGGCTCTGCTCTTTCCTAGGCTTTCAAAGAGGCACTCTGCTTTTTCTCACTCTGGCACTCCAAAAAGCAAAATGAAACGTTGAACTCTTTCCTCTCCAAGGAAGGTGCTAGGCAGGAATTGTCTTGCTGGTCCTCACTTGCCCTGGCAGTCATTGCAGATAAACAGCAAGACTGGGGCTCTGCTCTTTCCTAGCCTTGCAAACAGCCAAAGCAGTTTGTCTCCCTCGTGAGCGCCAAAATGCTAAAATGAAACGTTGCACTCTCTCTCCTCCAAGGAAGGTGCTAGGCAGGAATTGTCTTGCTGGTCCTCACTTGCCCTGGCAGTCATTGCAGATGAGCAGCAAGACTGGGGCTCTGCTCTTTCCTAGCCTTGCAAACAGCCAAAGCAGTTTGTGTCCCTCGTGAGCGCCAAAATGCTAAAATGAAACGTTGCACTCTCTCTCCTCCAAGGAAGGTGCTAGGCAGGAATTGTCTTGCTGGTACTCACTTGCCCTGGCAGTCATTGCAGATAAACAGCAAGACTGGGGCTCTGCTCTTTCCTAGCCTTGCAAACAGCCAAAGCAGTTTGTCTCCCTCGTGAGCACCAAAATGTTAAAATGAAACGTTGCACTCTCTCTCCTCCAAGGAAGGTGCTAGGCAGGAATTGTCTTGCTGGTCCTCACTTGCCCTGGCAGTCATTGCAGGTAAACAGCAAGACTGGGGCTCTGCTCTTTCCTAACCTTGCAAACAGGCACTCTGCTTTTTCTCACTCTCGCACTCAAAAAAGCAAAATGAAACGTTGCACTCTCTCTCCTCCAAGGAAGGTGCTAGGCAGGAATTGTCTTGCTGGACCTCACTTGCCCTGGCAGACATTGCACATGAACAGCAAGTCTGGGGCTCTGCTCTTTCCTAGCCTTGCAAACAGCCAAAGGAGTTTGTCTCCCTCGTGAGCGCCAAAATGCTAAAATGAAACGTTGCACTCTCTCTCCTCCAAGGAAGGTGCTAGGCAGGAATTGTCTTGCTGGTCCTCACTTGCCCTGGCAGTCATTGCAGATAAACAGCAAGACTGGGGCTCTGCTCTTTCCTAGCCTTGCAAACAGGCACTCTGCTTTTTCTCACTCTGGCACTCCAAAAAGCAAAATGAAACGTTGAACTCTCTCCTCTCCAAGGAAGGTGCTAGGCAGGAATTGTCTTGCTGGTCCTCACTTGCCCTGGCAGTCATTGCAGATAAACAGCAAGACTGGGGCTCTGCTCTTTCCTAGGCTTTCAAAGAGGCACTCTGCTTTTTCTCACTCTGGCACTCCAAAAAGCAAAATGAAACGTTGAACTCTTTCCTCTCCAAGGAAGGTGCTAGGCAGGAATTGTCTTGCTGGTCCTCACTTGCCCTGGCAGTCATTGCAGATAAACAGCAAGACTGGGGCTCTGCTCTTTCCTAGCCTTGCAAACAGCCAAAGCAGTTTGTCTCCCTCGTGAGCGCCAAAATGCTAAAATGAAACGTTGCACTCTCTCTCCTCCAAGGAAGGTGCTAGGCAGGAATTGTCTTGCTGGTCCTCACTTGCCCTGGCAGTCATTGCAGATGAGCAGCAAGACTGGGGCTCTGCTCTTTCCTAGCCTTGCAAACAGCCAAAGCAGTTTGTGTCCCTCGTGAGCGCCAAAATGCTAAAATGAAACGTTGCACTCTCTCTCCTCCAAGGAAGGTGCTAGGCAGGAATTGTCTTGCTGGTACTCACTTGCCCTGGCAGTCATTGCAGATAAACAGCAAGACTGGGGCTCTGCTCTTTCCTAGCCTTGCAAACAGCCAAAGCAGTTTGTCTCCCTCGTGAGCACCAAAATGTTAAAATGAAACGTTGCACTCTCTCTCCTCCAAGGAAGGTGCTAGGCAGGAATTGTCTTGCTGGTCCTCACTTGCCCTGGCAGTCATTGCAGGTAAACAGCAAGACTGGGGCTCTGCTCTTTCCTAACCTTGCAAACAGGCACTCTGCTTTTTCTCACTCTCGCACTCAAAAAAGCAAAATGAAACGTTGCACTCTCTCTCCTCCAAGGAAGGTGCTAGGCAGGAATTGTCTTGCTGGACCTCACTTGCCCTGGCAGACATTGCACATGAACAGCAAGTCTGGGGCTCTGCTCTTTCCTAGCCTTGCAAACAGCCAAAGGAGTTTGTCTCCCTCGTGAGCGCCAAAATGCTAAAATGAAACGTTGCACTCTCTCTCCTCCAAGGAAGGTGCTAGGCAGGAATTGTCTTGCTGGTCCTCACTTGCCCTGGCAGTCATTGCAGATAAACAGCAAGACTGGGGCTCTGCTCTTTCCTAGCCTTGCAAACAGGCACTCTGCTTTTTCTCACTCTGGCACTCCAAAAAGCAAAATGAAACGTTGAACTCTCTCCTCTCCAAGGAAGGTGCTAGGCAGGAATTGTCTTGCTGGTCCTCACTTGCCCTGGCAGTCATTGCAGATAAACAGCAAGACTGGGGCTCTGCTCTTTCCTAGATTTGCAAACAGCCAAAGCAGTTTGTCTCCCTCGTGAGCGCCAAAATGTTAAAATGAAACGTTGCACTCTCTCTCCTCCAAGGAAGGTGCTAGGCAGGAATTGTCTTGCTGGTCCTCACTTGCCCTGGCAGTCATTGCAGGTAAACAGCAAGACTGGGGCTCTGCTCTTTCCTAGCCTTGCAAACAGGCACTCTGCTTTTTCTCACTCTCGCACTCAAAAAAGCAAAATGAAACGTTGCACTCTCTCTCCTCCAAGGAAGGTGCTAGGCAGGAATTGTCTTGCTGGACCTCACTTGCCCTGGCAGACATTGCACATGAACAGCAAGTCTGGGGCTCTGCTCTTTCCTAGCCTTGCAAACAGCCAAAGGAGTTTGTCTCCCTCGTGAGCGCCAAAATGCTAAAATGAAACGTTGCACTCTCTCTCCTCCAAGGAAGGTGCTAGGCAGGAATTGTCTTGCTGGTCCTCACTTGCCCTGGCAGTCATTGCAGATAAACAGCAAGACTGGGGCTCTGCTCTTTCCTAGCCTTGCAAAGAGGCACTCTGCTTTTTCTCAATCTCGCACTCAAAAAAGCAAAATGAAACGTTGCAGTCTCTCTCCTCCAAGGAAGGTGCTAGTCAGGAATTGTCTTGCTGGACCTCACTTGCCCTGGCAGACATTGCACATGAACAGCAAGTCTGGGGCTCTGCTCTTTCCTAGCCTTGCAAACAGCCAAAGCAGTTTGACTCCCTCGTGAGCGCCAAAATGCTAAAATGAAACGTTGCACTCTCTCTCCTCCAAGGAAGGTGCTAGGCAGGAATTGTCTTGCTGGTCCTCACTTGCCCTGGCCGTCATTGCAGATAAACAGCAAGACTGGGGCTCTGCTCTTTCCTAGCCTTGCAAAGAGGCACTCTGCTTTTTCTCACTCTGGCACTCCAAAAAGCAAAATGAAACGTTGAACTCTCTCCTCTCCAAGGAAGGTGCTAGGCAGGAATTGTCTTGCTGGTCCTCACTTGCCCTGGCAGTCATTGCAGATAAACAGCAAGACTGGGGCTCTGCTCTTTCCTAGATTTGCAAACAGCCAAAGCAGTTTGTCTCCCTCGTGAGCGCCAAAATGCTAAAATGAAACGTTGCACTCTCTCTCCTCCAAGGAAGGTGCTAGGCAGGAATTGTCTTGCTGGTCCTCACTTGCCCTGGCAGTCATTGCAGATAAACAGCAAGACTGGGGCTCTGCTCTTTCCTAGCCTTGCAAACAGGCACTCTGCTTTTTCTCACTCTCGCACTCAAAAAAGCAAAATGAAACGTTGCACTCTCTCTCCTCCAAGGAAGGTGCTAGGCAGGAATTGTCTTGCTGGACCTCACTTGCCCTGGCAGACATTGCACATGAACAGCAAGTCTGGGGCTCTGCTCTTTCCTAGCCTTGCAAACAGCCAAAGGAGTTTGTCTCCCTCGTGAGCGCCAAAATGCTAAAATGAAACGTTGCACTCTCTCTCCTCCAAGGAAGGTGCTAGGCAGGAATTGTCTTGCTGGTCCTCACTTGCCCTGGCAGTCATTGCAGATAAACAGCAAGACTGGGGCTCTGCTCTTTCCTAGCCTTGCAAACAGGCACTCTGCTTTTTCTCACTCTCGCACTCAAAAAAGCAAAATGAAACGTTGCAGTCTCTCTCCTCCAAGGAAGGTGCTAGGCAGGAATTGTCTTGCTGGACCTCACTTGCCCTGGCAGACATTGCACATGAACAGCAAGTCTGGGGCTCTGCTCTTTCCTAGCCTTGCAAACAGCCAAAGGAGTTTGTCTCCCTCGTGAGCGCCAAAATGCTAAAATGAAACGTTGCACTCTCTCTCCTCCAAGGAAGGTGCTAGGCAGGAATTGTCTTGCTGGTCCTCACTTGCCCTGGCCGTCATTGCAGATAAACAGCAAGACTGGGGCTCTGCTCTTTCCTAGCCTTGCAAAGAGGCACTCTGCTTTTTCTCACTCTGGCACTCCAAAAAGCAAAATGAAACGTTGAACTCTCTCCTCTCCAAGGAAGGTGCTAGGCAGGAATTGTCTTGCTGGTCCTCACTTGCCCTGGCAGTCATTGCAGATAAACAGCAAGACTGGGGCTCTGCTCTTTCCTAGATTTGCAAACAGCCAAAGCAGTTTGTCTCCCTCGTGAGCGCCAAAATGCTAAAATGAAACGTTGCACTCTCTCTCCTCCAAGGAAGGTGCTAGGCAGGAATTGTCTTGCTGGTCCTCACTTGCCCTGGCAGTCATTGCAGATGAACAGCAAGACTGGGGCTCTGCTGTTTCCTAGCCTTGCAAACAGCCAAAGCAGTTTGTCTCCCTCGTGAGCGCCAAAATGCTAAAATGAAACGTTGCACTCTCTCTCCTCCAAGGAAGGTGCTAGGCAGGAATTGTCTTGCTGGTACTCACTTGCCCTGGCAGTCATTGCAGATAAACAGCAAGACTGGGGCTCTGCTCTTTCCTAGCCTTGCAAACAGCCAAAGCAGTTTGCCTCCCTCGTGAGCGCCAAAATGTTAAAATGAAACGTTGCACTCTCTCTCCTCCAAGGAAGGTGCTAGGCAGGAATTGTCTTGCTGGTCCTCACTTGCCCTGGCAGTCATTGCAGATAAACAGCAAGACTGGGGCTCTGCTCTTTCCTAGCCTTGCAAACAGGCACTCTGCTTTTTCTCACTCTCGCACTCAAAAAAGCAAAATGAAACGTTGCACTCTCTCTCCTCCAAGGAAGGTGCTAGGCAGGAATTGTCTTGCTGGACCTCACTTGCCCTGGCAGACATTGCACATGAACAGCAAGTCTGGGGCTCTGCTCTTTCCTAGCCTTGCAAACAGCCAAAGCAGTTTGTCTCCCTCGTGAGCGCCAAAATGCTAAAATGAAACGTTGCACTCTCTCTCCTCCAAGGAAGGTGCTAGGCAGGAATTGTCTTGCTGGTCCTCACTTGCCCTGGCCGTCATTGCAGATAAACAGCAAGACTGGGGCTCTGCTCTTTCCAAGCCTTGCAAACAGTCAAAGCAATTTGTCTCGCTCGTGAGCGCCAAAATGCTAAAATGAAACGTTGCACTCTCTCTCCTCCAAGGAAGGTGCTAGGCAGGAATTGTCTTGCTGGTCCTCACTTGTCCTGGCACTCATTTCAGATAAACAGCAAGACTCGGTCTGTGCTCTTTCCTAGCCTTGCAAACAGTCACTCTGCTTTTTCTCACTCTCGCACTCCAAAAAGCAAAATGAAACGTTGCACTCTCTCTCCTCCAAGGAAGGTGCTAGGCAGGAATTGTCTTGCTGGTCCTCACTTGCCCTGGCAGTCATTGCAGATAAACAGCAAGACTGGGGCTCTGCTCTTTCCTAGCCTTGCAAACAGTCAAAGCAGTTTGTCTCGCTCGTGAGCGCCAAAAAGCTAAAATGAAACGCTGCACTCTCTCTCCTCCAAGGAAGGTGCTAGGCAGGAATTGTCTTGCTGGTCCTCACTTGCCCTGGCAGACATTGCAGATAAACAGCAAGACTCGGGCTCTGCTCTGTCCTAGCCTTGCAAACAGCCAAAGCAGTTTGTCTCCCTCGTGAGCGCCAAAATGCTAAAATGAAACGTTGCACTCTCTCTCCTCCAAGGAAGGTGCTAGGCAGGAATTGTCTTGCTGGTCCTCACTTGCCCTGGCAGTCATTGCAGATAAACAGCAAGACTGGGGCTCCAGCCTTTCCTAGCCTTGCAAAGAGGCACTCTGCTTTTTCTCACTCTGGCACTCCAAAAAGCAAAATGAAACGTTGAACTCTCTCCTCTCCAAGGAAGGTGCTAGGCAGGAATTGTCTTGCTGGTCCTCACTTGCCCTGGCAGTCATTGCAGGTAAACAGCAAGACTGGGGCTCTGCTCTTCCTAGATTTGCAAACAGCCAAAGCAGTTTGTCTCCCTCGTGAGCGCCAAAATGCTAAAATGAAACGTTGCACTCTCTCTCCTCCAAGGAAGGTGCTAGGCAGGAATTGTCTTGCTGGTCCTCACTTGCCCTGGCAGTCATTGCAGATAAACAGCAAGACTGGGGCTCTGCTCTTTTCTAGCCTTGCAAACAGCCAAAGCAGTTTGTCTCGCTCATGATCGCCAAAATGCTAAAATGAAACGTTGCACTCTCCTCCAAGGAAGGCGCTAGGCAGGAATTGTCTTGCTGGTCCTCACTTGCCCTGGCAGTCATTGCAGATAAACAGCAAGACTGGGGCTCTGCTCTTTCCTAGCCTTGCAAAGAGGCACTCTGCTTTTTCTCACTCTGGCACTCCAAAAAGCAAAATGAAACGTTGAACTCTCTCCTCTCCAAGGAAGGTGCTAGGCAGGAATTGTCTTGCTGGTCCTCACTTGCCCTGGCAGTCATTGCAGATAAACAGCAAGACTGGGGCTCTGCTCTTTCCTAGATTTGCAAACAGCCAAAGCTGTTTGTCTCCCTCGTGAGCGCCAAAATGCTAAAATGAAACGTTGCACTCTCTCTCCTCCAAGGAAGGTGCTAGGCAGGAATTGTCTTGCTGGTCCTCACTTGCCCTGGCAGTCATTGCAGATGAACAGCAAGACTGGGGCTCTGCTCTTTCCTAGCCTTGCAAACAGCCAAAGCAGTTTGTCTCCCTCGTGAGCGCCAAAATGCTAAAATGAAACGTTGCACTCTCTCTCCTCCAAGGAAGGTGCTAGGCAGGAATTGTCTTGCTGGTACTCACTTGCCCTGGCAGTCATTGCAGATAAACAGCAAGACTGGGGCTCTGCTCTTTCCTAGCCTTGCAAACAGCCAAAGCAGTTTGTCTCCCCCGTGAGCGCTAAAATGTTAAAATGAAACGTTGCACTCTCTCTCCTCCAAGGAAGGTGCTAGGCAGGAATTGTCTTGCTGGTCCTCACTTGCCCTGGCAGTCATTGCAGATAAACAGCAAGACTGGGGCTCTGCTCTTTCCTAGCCTTGCAAACAGGCACTCTGCTTTTTCTCACTCTCGCACTCAAAAAAGCAAAATGAAACGTTGCACTCTCTCTCCTCCAAGGAAGGTGCTAGGCAGGAATTGTCTTGCTGGACCTCACTTGCCCTGGCAGACATTACACATGAACAGCAAGTCTGGGGCTCTGCTCTTTCCTAGCCTTGCAAACAGCCAAAGCAGTTTGTCTCCCTCGTGAGCGCCAAAATGCTAAAATGAAACGTTGCACTCTCTCTCCTCCAAGGAAGGTGCTAGGCAGGAATTGTCTTGCTGGTACTCACTTGCCCTGGCAGTCATTGCAGATAAACAGCAAGACTGGGGCTCTGCTCTTTCCAAGCCTTGCAAACAGCCAAAGCAATTTGTCTCGCTCGTGAGCGCCAAAATGCTAAAATGAAACGTTGCACTCTCTCTCCTCCAAGGAAGGTGCTAGGCAGGAATTGTCTTGCTGGTCCTCACTTGCCCTGGCAGTCATTGCAGATAAACAGCAAGACTGGGGCTCTGCTCTTTCCTAGCCTTGCGAACAGGCACTCTGCTTTTTCTCACTCTCGCACTCCAAAAAGCAAAATGAAACGTTGCACTCTCTCTCCTCCAAGGAAGGTGCTAGGCAGGAATTGTCTTGCTGGTCCTCACTTGCCCTGGCAGTCATTGCAGATAAACAGCAAGACTGGGGCTCTGCTCTTTCCTAGCCTTGCAAACAGCCAAAGCAGTTTGTCTCGCTCGTGAGCGCCAAAAAGCTAAAATGAAACGCTGCACTCTCTCTCCTCCAAGGAAGGTGCTAGGCAGGAATTGTCTTGCTGGTCCTCACTTGCCCTGGCAGACATTGCAGATAAACAGCAAGACTCGGGCTCTGCTCTGTCCTAGCCTTGCAAACAGCCAAAGCAGTTTGTCTCCCTCGTGAGCGCCAAAATGCTAAAATGAAACGTTGCACTCTCTCTCCTCCAAGGAAGGTGCTAGGCAGGAATTGTCTTGCTGGTCCTCACTTGCCCTGGCAGTCATTGCAGATAAACAGCAAGACTGGGGCTCCAGTCTTTCCTAGCCTTGCAAAGAGGCACTCTGCTTTTTCTCACTCTGGCACTCCAAAAAGCAAAATGAAACGTTGAACTCTCTCCTCTCCAAGGAACGTGCTAGGCAGGAATTGTCTTGCTGGTCCTCACTTGCCCTGGCAGTCATTGCAGATAAACAGCAAGACTGGGGCTCTGCTCTTTTCTAGCCTTGCAAACAGCCAAAGCAGTTTGTCTCGCTCATGATCGCCAAAATGCTAAAATGAAACGTTGCACTCTCTCTCCTCCAAGGAAGGCGCTAGGCAGGAATTGTCTTGCTGGTCCTCACTTGCCCTGGCAGTCATTGCAGATAAACAGCAAGACTGGGGCTCTGCTCTTTCCTAGCCTTGCAAAGAGGCACTCTGCTTTTTCTCACTCTGGCACTCCAAAAAGCAAAATGAAACGTTGAACTCTCTCCTCTCCAAGGAAGGTGCTAGGCAGGAATTGTCTTGCTGGTCCTCACTTGCCCTGGCAGTCATTGCAGATAAACAGCAAGACTGGGGCTCTGCTCTTTCCTAGATTTGCAAACAGCCAAAGCTGTTTGTCTCCCTCGTGAGCGCCAAAATGCTAAAATGAAACGTTGCACTCTCTCTCCTCCAAGGAAGGTGCTAGGCAGGAATTGTCTTGCTGGTCCTCACTTGCCCTGGCAGTCATTGCAGATGAACAGCAAGACTGGGGCTCTGCTCTTTCCTAGCCTTGCAAACAGCCAAAGCAGTTTGTCTCCCTCGTGAGCGCCAAAATGCTAAAATGAAACGTTGCACTCTCTCTCCTCCAAGGAAGTTGCTAGGCAGGAATTGTCTTGCTGGACCTCACTTGCCCTGGCAGACATTACACATGAACAGCAAGTCTGGGGCTCTGCTCTTTCCTAGCCTTGCAAACAGCCAAAGCAGTTTGTCTCCCTCGTGAGCGCCAAAATGCTAAAATGAAACGTTGCACTCTCTCTCCTCCAAGGAAGGTGCTAGGCAGGAATTGTCTTGCTGGTCCTCACTTGCCCTGGCAGTCATTGCAGATAAACAGCAAGACTGGGGCTCTGCTCTTTCCTGGCCTTGCAAACAGGCACCCTGCTTTTTCTCACTCTCGCACTCAAAAAAGCAAAATGAAACGTTGCACTCTCTCTCCTCCAAGGAAGGTGCTAGGCAGGAATTGTCTTGCTGGACCTCACTTGCCCTGGCAGACATTGCACATGAACAGCAAGTCTGGGGCTCTGCTCTTTCCTAGCCTTGCAAACAGCCAAAGCAGTTTGACTCCCTCGTGAGCGCCAAAATGCTAAAATGAAACGTTGCACTCTCTCTCCTCCAAGGAAGGTGCTGGGCAGGAATTGTCTTGCTGGTCCTCACTTGCCCTGGCAGTCATTGCAGATAAACAGCAAGACTGGGGCTCTGCTCTTTCCAAGCCTTGCAAACAGCCAAAGCAATTTGTCTCGCTCGTGAGCGCCAAAATGCTAAAATGAAACGTTGCACTCTCTCTCCTCCAAGGAAGGTGCTAGGCAGGAATTGTCTTGCTGGTCCTCACTTGCCCTGGCAGTCATTGCAGATGAGCAGCAATACTGGGGCTCTGCTCTTTCCTAGCCTTGCGAACAGGCACTCTGCTTTTTCTCACTCTCGCACTCCAAAAAGCAAAATGAAACGTTGCACTCTCTCTCCTCCAAGGAAGGTGCTAGGCAGGAATTGTCTTGCTGGTCCTCACTTGCCCTGGCAGTCATTGCAGATAAACAGCAAGACTGGGGCTCTGCTCTTTCCTAGCCTTGCAAACAGCCAAAGCAGTTTGTCTCGCTCGTGAGCGCCAAAAAGCTAAAATGAAACGCTGCACTCTCTCTCCTCCAAGGAAGGTGCTAGGCAGGAATTGTCTTGCTGGTCCTCACTTGCCCTGGCAGACATTGCAGATAAACAGCAAGACTCGGGCTCTGCTCTGTCCTAGCCTTGCAAACAGCCAAAGCAGTTTGTCTCCCTCGTGAGCGCCAAAATGCTAAAATGAAACGTTGCACTCTCTCTCCTCCAAGGAAGGTGCTAGGCAGGAATTGTCTTGCTGGTCCTCACTTGCCCTGGCAGTCATTGCAGATAAACAGCAAGACTGGGGCTCCAGTCTTTCCTAGCCTTGCAAAGAGGCACTCTGCTTTTTCTCACTCTGGCACTCCAAAAAGCAAAATGAAACGTTGAACGCTCTCCTCTCCAAGGAACGTGCTAGGCAGGAATTGTCTTGCTGGTCCTCACTTGCCCTGGCAGTCATTGCAGATAAACAGCAAGACTGGGGCTCTGCTCTTTTCTAGCCTTGCAAACAGCCAAAGCAGTTTGTCTCGCTCATGATCGCCAAAATGCTAAAATGAAACGTTGCACTCTCTCTCCTCCAAGGAAGGTGCTAGGCAGGAATTGTCTTGCTGGACCTCACTTGCCCTGGCAGACATTGCACATGAACAGCAAGACTGGGGCTCTGCTCTTTCCTAGCCTTGCAAACAGCCAAAGCAGTTTGTCTCGCTCGTGAGCGCCAAAAAGCTAAAATGAAACGCTGCACTCTCTCTCCTCCAAGGAAGGTGCTAGGCAGGAATTGTCTTGCTGGTCCTCACTTGCCCTGGCAGACATTGCAGATAAACAGCAAGACTCGGGCTCTGCTCTGTCCTAACCTTGCAAACAGCCAAAGCAGTTTGTCTCCCTCGTGAGCGCCAAAATGCTAAAATGAAACGTTGCACTCTCTCTCCTCCAAGGAAGGTGCTAGGCAGGAATTGTCTTGCTGGTCCTCACTTGCCCTGGCAGTCATTGCAGATAAACAGCAAGACTGGGGCTCTGCTCTTTCCTAGCCTTGCAAACAGCCAAAGCAGTTTGTCTCCCTCGTGAGCGCCAAAATGCTAAAATGAAACGTTGCACTCTCTCTCCTCCAAGGAAGGTGCTAGGCAGGAATTGTCTTGCTGGTCCTCACTTGCCCTGGCAGTCATTGCAGATAAACAGCAAGACTGGGGCTCCAGTCTTTCCTAGCCATGCAAAGAGGCACTCTGCTTTTTCTCACTCTGGCACTCCAAAAAGCAAAATGAAACGTTGAACTCTCTCCTCTCCAAGGAAGGTGCTAGGCAAGAATTGTCTTGCTGGTCCTCACTTGCCCTGGCAGTCATTGCAGATAAACAGCAAGACTGGGGCTCTGCTCTTTCCTAGCCTTGCAAACAGCCAAAGCAATTGGTCTCGCTCGTGAGCGCCAAAAAGCTAAAATGAAACGCTGCACTCTCTCTCCTCCAAGGAAGGTGCTAGGCAGGAATTGTCTTGCTGGTCCTCACTTGCCCTGGCAGTCATTGCAGATGAACAGCAAGACTGGGGCTCTGCTCTTTCCTAGCCTTGCAAACAGCCAAAGCAGTTTGTCTCCCTCGTGAGCGCCAAACTGTAAAAATGAAACGTTGCACTCTCTCTCCTCCAAGGAAGGTGCTAGGCAGGAATTGTCTTGCTGGTCCTCACTTGCCCTGGCAGTCATTGCAGATAAACAGCAAGACTGGGGCTCTGCTCTTTCCTAGCCTTGCAAACAGGCACTCTGCTTTTTCTCACTCTCGCACTCCAAAAAGCAAAATGAAACGTTGCACTCTCTCTCCTCCAAGGAAGGTGCTAGGCAGGAATTGTCTTGCTGGACCTCACTTGCCCTGGCAGACATTGCACATGAACAGCAAGACTGGGGCTCTGCTCTTTCCTAGCCTTGCAAATAGCCAAAGCAGTTTGACTCCCTCGTGAGCGCCAAAATGCTAAAATGAAACGTTGCACTCTCTCTCCTCCAAGGAAGGTGCTAGGCAGGAATTGTCTTGCTGGTCCTCACTTGCCCTGGCAGTCATTGCAGATAAACAGCAAGACTGGGGCTCTGCTCTTTCCTAGCCTTGCAAACAGCCAAAGCAATTTGTCTCGCTCGTGAGCGCCAAAATGCTAAAATGAAACGTTGCACTCTCTCTCCTCCAAGGAAGGTGCTAGGCAGGAATTGTCTTGCTGGTCCTCACTTGTCCTGGCACTCATTTCAGATAAACAGCAAGACTCGGTCTGTGCTCTTTCCTAGCCTTGCAAACAGGCACTCTGCTTTTTCTCACTCTCGCACTCCAAAAAGCAAAATGAAACGTTGCACTCTCTCTCCTCCAAGGAAGGTGCTAGGCAGGAATTGTCTTGCTGGTCCTCACTTGCCCTGGCAGTCATTGCAGATAAACAGCAAGACTGGGGCTCTGCTCTTTCCTAGCCTTGCAAACAGCCAAAGCAGTTTGTCTCGCTCATGATCGCCAAAAAGCTAAAATGAAACGTTGCACTCTCTCTCCTCCAAGGAAGGCGCTAGGCAGGAATTGTCTTGCTGGTCCTCACTTGCCCTGGCAGTCATTGCAGATAAACAGCAAGACTGGGGCTCTGCTCTTTCCTAGCCTTGCAAAGAGGCACTCTGCTTTTTCTCACTCTGGCACTCCAAAAAGCAAAATGAAACGTTGAACTCTCTCCTCTCCAAGGAAGGTGCTAGGCAGGAATTGTCTTGCTGGTCCTCACTTGCCCTGGCAGTCATTGCAGATAAACAGCAAGACTGGGGCTCTGCTCTTTCCTAGCCTTGCAAACAGCCAAAGCAGTTTGTCTCCCTCGTGAGCGCCAAAATGCTAATATGAAACGTTGCACTCTCTCTCCTCCAAGGAAGGTGCTAGGCAGGAATTGTCTTGCTGGTACTCACTTGCCCTGGCAGTCATTGCAGATAAACAGCAAGACTGGGGCTCTGCTCTTTCCTAGCCTTGCAAACAGCCAAAGCAGTTTGTCTCCCTCGTGAGCGCCAAAATGTTAAAATGAAACGTTGCACTCTCTCTCCTCCAAGGAAGGTGCTAGGCAGGAATTGTCTTGCTGGTCCTCACTTGCCCTGGCAGTCATTGCAGATAAACAGCAAGACTGGGGCTCTGCTCTTTCCTAGCCTTGCAAACAGGCACTCTGCTTTTTCTCACTCTCGCACTCAAAAAAGCAAAATGAAACGTTGCACTCTCTCTCCTCCAAGGAAGGTGCTAGGCAGGAATTGTCTTGCTGGACCTCACTTGCCCTGGCAGACATTGCACATGAACAGCAAGTCTGGGGCTCTGCTCTTTCCTAGCCTTGCAAACAGCCAAAGGAGTTTGTCTCCCTCGTGAGCGCCAAAATGCTAAAATGAAACGTTGCACTCTCTCTCCTCCAAGGAAGGTGCTAGGCAGGAATTGTCTTGCTGGTCCTCACTTGCCCTGGCAGTCATTGCAGATAAACAGCAAGACTGGGGCTCTGCTCTTTCCAAGCCTTGCAAACAGCCAAAGCAATTTGTCTCGCTCGTGAGCGCCAAAATGCTAAAATGAAACGTTGCACTCTCTCTCCTCCAAGGAAGGTGCTAGGCAGGAATTGTCTTGCTGGTCCTCACTTGCCCTGGCAGTCATTGCAGATAAACAGCAAGACTGGGGCTCTGCTCTTTCCTAGCCTTGCGAACAGGCACTCTGCTTTTTCTCACTCTCGCACTCCAAAAAGCAAAATGAAACGTTGCACTCTCTCTCCTCCAAGGAAGGTGCTAGGCAGGAATTGTCTTGCTGGTCCTCACTTGCCCTGGCAGTCATTGCAGATAAACAGCAAGACTGGGGCTCTGCTCTTTCCTAGCCTTGCAAACAGCCAAAGCAGTTTGTCTCGCTCGTGAGCGCCAAAAAGCTAAAATGAAACGCTGCACTCTCTCTCCTCCAAGGAAGGTGCTAGGCAGGAATTGTCTTGCTGGTCCTCACTTGCCCTGGCAGACATTGCAGATAAACAGCAAGACTCGGGCTCTGCTCTGTCCTAGCCTTGCAAACAGCCAAAGCAGTTTGTCTCCCTCGTGAGCGCCAAAATGCTAAAATGAAACGTTGCACTCTCTCTCCTCCAAGGAAGGTGCTAGGCAGGAATTGTCTTGCTGGTCCTCACTTGCCCTGGCAGTCATTGCAGATAAACAGCAAGACTGGGGCTCCAGTCTTTCCTAGCCTTGCAAAGAGGCACTCTGCTTTTTCTCACTCTGGCACTCCAAAAAGCAAAATGAGACGTTGAACTCTCTCCTCTCCAAGGAAGGTGCTAGGCAGGAATTGTCTTGCTGGTCCTCACTTGCCCTGGCAGTCATTGCAGATAAACAGCAAGACTGGGGCTCTGCTCTTTTCTAGCCTTGCAAACAGCCAAAGCAGTTTGTCTCGCTCATGATCGCCAAAATGCTAAAATGAAACGTTGCACTCTCTCTCCTCCAAGGAAGGCGCTAGGCAGGAATTGTCTTGCTGGTCCTCACTTGCCCTGGCAGTCATTGCAGATAAACAGCAAGACTGGGGCTCTGCTCTTTCCTAGCCTTGCAAAGAGGCACTCTGCTTTTTCTCACTCTGGCACTCCAAAAAGCAAAATGAAACGTTGAACTCTCTCCTCTCCAAGGAAGGTGCTAGGCAGGAATTGTCTTGCTGGTCCTCACTTGCCCTGGCAGTCATTGCAGATAAACAGCAAGACTGGGGCTCTGCTCTTTCCTAGATTTGCAAACAGCCAAAGCTGTTTGTCTCCCTCGTGAGCGCCAAAATGCTAAAATGAAACGTTGCACTCTCTCTCCTCCAAGGAAGGTGCTAGGCAGGAATTGTCTTGCTGGTCCTCACTTGCCCTGGCAGTCATTGCAGATGAACAGCAAGACTGGGGCTCTGCTCTTTCCTAGCCTTGCAAACAGCCAAAGCAGTTTGTCTCCCTCGTGAGCGCCAAAATGCTAAAATGAAACGTTGCACTCTCTCTCCTCCAAGGAAGGTGCTAGGCAGGAATTGTCTTGCTGGTACTCACTTGCCCTGGCAGTCATTGCAGATAAACAGCAAGACTGGGGCTCTGCTCTTTCCTAGCCTTGCAAACAGCCAAAGCAGTTTGTCTCCCTCGTGAGCGCCAAAATGTTAAAATGAAACGTTGCACTCTCTCTCCTCCAAGGAAGGTGCTAGGCAGGAATTGTGTTGCTGGTCCTCACTTGCCCTGGCAGTCATTGCAGATAAACAGCAAGACTGGGGCTCTGCTCTTTCCTAGCCTTGCAAACAGGCACTCTGCTTTTTCTCACTCTCGCACTCAAAAAAGCAAAATGAAACGTTGCACTCTCTCTCCTCCAAGGAAGGTGCTAGGCAGGAATTGTCTTGCTGGACCTCACTTGCCCTGGCAGACATTACACATGAACAGCAAGTCTGGGGCTCTGCTCTTTCCTAGCCTTGCAAACAGCCAAAGGAGTTTGTCTCCCTCGTGAGCGCCAAAATGCTAAAATGAAACGTTGCACTCTCTCTCCTCCAAGGAAGGTGCTAGGCAGGAATTGTCTTGCTGGTCCTCACTTGCCCTGGCAGTCATTGCAGATAAACAGCAAGACTGGGGCTCTGCTCTTTCCTAGCCTTGCAAACAGGCACTCTGCTTTTTCTCACTCTCGCACTCAAAAAAGCAAAATGAAACGTTGCACTCTCTCTCCTCCAAGGAAGGTGCTAGGCAGGAATTGTCTTGCTGGACCTCACTTGCCCTGGCAGACATTGCACATGAACAGCAAGTCTGGGGCTCTGCTCTTTCCTAGCCTTGCAAACAGCCAAAGCAGTTTGACTCCCTCGTGAGCGCCAAAATGCTAAAATGAAACGTTGCACTCTCTCTCCTCCAAGGAAGGTGCTAGGCAGGAATTGTCTTGCTGGTCCTCACTTGCCCTGGCAGTCATTGCAGATAAACAGCAAGACTGGGGCTCTGCTCTTTCCAAGCCTTGCAAACAGCCAAAGCAATTTGTCTCGCTCGTGAGCGCCAAAATGCTAAAATGAAACGTTGCACTCTCTCTCCTCCAAGGAAGGTGCTAGGCAGGAATTGTCTTGCTGGTCCTCACTTGCCCTGGCAGTCATTGCAGATAAACAGCAAGACTGGGGCTCTGCTCTTTCCTAGCCTTGCGAACAGGCACTCTGCTTTTTCTCACTCTCGCACTCCAAAAAGCAAAATGAAACGTTGCACTCTCTCTCCTCCAAGGAAGGTGCTAGGCAGGAATTGTCTTGCTGGTCCTCACTTGCCCTGGCAGTCATTGCAGATAAACAGCAAGACTGGGGCTCTGCTCTTTCCTAGCCTTGCAAACAGCCAAAGCAGTTTGTCTCGCTCGTGAGCGCCAAAAAGCTAAAATGAAACGCTGCACTCTCTCTCCTCCAAGGAAGGTGCTAGGCAGGAATTGTCTTGCTGGTCCTCACTTGCCCTGGCAGACATTGCAGATAAACAGCAAGACTCGGGCTCTGCTCTGTCCTAGCCTTGCAAACAGCCAAAGCAGTTTGTCTCCCTCGTGAGCGCCAAAATGCTAAAATGAAACGTTGCACTCTCTCTCCAAGGAAGGTGCTAGGCAGGAATTGTCTTGCTGGTCCTCACTTGCCCTGGCAGTCATTGCAGATAAACAGCAAGACTGGGGCTCCAGTCTTTCCTAGCCTTGCAAAGAGGCACTCTGCTTTTTCTCACTCTGGCACTCCAAAAAGCAAAATGAAACGTTGAACTCTCTCCTCTCCAAGGAACGTGCTAGGCAGGAATTGTCTTGCTGGTCCTCACTTGCCCTGGCAGTCATTGCAGATAAACAGCAAGACTGGGGCTCTGCTCTTTTCTAGCCTTGCAAACAGCCAAAGCAGTTTGTCTCGCTCGTGAGCGCCAAAATGCTAAAATGAAACGTTGCACTCTCTCTCCTCCAAGGAAGGTGCTAGGCAGGAATTGTCTTGCTGGTCCTCACTTGCCCTGGCAGTCATTGCAGATAAACAGCAAGACTGGGGCTCTGCTCTTTCCTAGCCTTGCGAACAGGCACTCTGCTTTTTCTCACTCTCGCACTCCAAAAAGCAAAATGAAACGTTGCACTCTCTCTCCTCCAAGGAAGGTGCTAGGCAGGAATTGTCTTGCTGGTCCTCACTTGCCCTGGCAGTCATTGCAGATAAACAGCAAGACTGGGGCTCTGCTCTTTCCTAGCCTTGCAAACAGCCAAAGCAGTTTGTCTCGCTCGTGAGCGCCAAAAAGCTAAAATGAAACGCTGCACTCTCTCTCCTCCAAGGAAGGTGCTAGGCAGGAATTGTCTTGCTGGTCCTCACTTGCCCTGGCAGACATTGCAGATAAACAGCAAGACTCGGGCTCTGCTCTGTCCTAGCCTTGCAAACAGCCAAAGCAGTTTGTCTCCCTCGTGAGCGCCAAAATGCTAAAATGAAACGTTGCACTCTCTCTCCTCCAAGGAAGGTGCTAGGCAGGAATTGTCTTGCTGGTCCTCACTTGCCCTGGCAGTCATTGCAGATAAACAGCAAGACTGGGGCTCCAGTCTTTCCTAGCCTTGCAAAGAGGCACTCTGCTTTTTCTCACTCTGGCACTCCAAAAAGCAAAATGAGACGTTGAACTCTCTCCTCTCCAAGGAACGTGCTAGGCAGGAATTGTCTTGCTGGTCCTCACTTGCCCTGGCAGTCATTGCAGATAAACAGCAAGACTGGGGCTCTGCTCTTTTCTAGCCTTGCAAACAGCCAAAGCAGTTTGTCTCGCTCATGATCGCCAAAATGCTAAAATGAAACGTTGCACTCTCTCTCCTCCAAGGAAGGCGCTAGGCAGGAATTGTCTTGCTGGTCCTCACTTGCCCTGGCAGTCATTGCAGATAAACAGCAAGACTGGGGCTCTGCTCTTTCCTAGCCTTGCAAAGAGGCACTCTGCTTTTTCTCACTCTGGCACTCCAAAAAGCAAAATGAAACGTTGAACTCTCTCCTCTCCAAGGAAGGTGCTAGGCAGGAATTGTCTTGCTGGACCTCACTTGCCCTGGCAGACATTGCACATGAACAGCAAGTCTGGGGCTCTGCTCTTTCCTAGCCTTGCAAACAGCCAAAGCAGTTTGACTCCCTCGTGAGCGCCAAAATGCTAAAATGAAACGTTGCACTCTCTCTCCTCCAAGGAAGGTGCTAGGCAGGAATTGTCTTGCTGGACCTCACTTGCCCTGGCAGACATTACACATGAACAGCAAGTCTGGGGCTCTGCTCTTTCCTAGCCTTGCAAACAGCCAAAGGAGTTTGTCTCCCTCGTGAGCGCCAAAATGCTAAAATGAAACGTTGCACTCTCTCTCCTCCAAGGAAGGTGCTAGGCAGGAATTGTCTTGCTGGTCCTCACTTGCCCTGGCAGTCATTGCAGATAAACAGCAAGACTGGGGCTCTGCTCTTTCCTAGCCTTGCAAACAGGCACTCTGCTTTTTCTCACTCTCGCACTCAAAAAAGCAAAATGAAACGTTGCACTCTCTCTCCTCCAAGGAAGGTGCTAGGCAGGAATTGTCTTGCTGGACCTCACTTGCCCTGGCAGACATTGCACATGAACAGCAAGTCTGGGGCTCTGCTCTTTCCTAGCCTTGCAAACAGCCAAAGCAGTTTGACTCCCTCGTGAGCGCCAAAATGCTAAAATGAAACGTTGCACTCTCTCTCCTCCAAGGAAGGTGCTAGGCAGGAATTGTCTTGCTGGTCCTCACTTGCCCTGGCAGTCATTGCAGATAAACAGCAAGACTGGGGCTCTGCTCTTTCCAAGCCTTGCAAACAGCCAAAGCAATTTGTCTCGCTCGTGAGCGCCAAAATGCTAAAATGAAACGTTGCACTCTCTCTCCTCCAAGGAAGGTGCTAGGCAGGAATTGTCTTGCTGGTCCTCACTTGCCCTGGCAGTCATTGCAGATAAACAGCAAGACTGGGGCTCTGCTCTTTCCTAGCCTTGCGAACAGGCACTCTGCTTTTTCTCACTCTCGCACTCCAAAAAGCAAAATGAAACGTTGCACTCTCTCTCCTCCAAGGAAGGTGCTAGGCAGGAATTGTCTTGCTGGTCCTCACTTGCCCTGGCAGTCATTGCAGATAAACAGCAAGACTGGGGCTCTGCTCTTTCCTAGCCTTGCAAACAGCCAAAGCAGTTTGTCTCGCTCGTGAGCGCCAAAAAGCTAAAATGAAACGCTGCACTCTCTCTCCTCCAAGGAAGGTGCTAGGCAGGAATTGTCTTGCTGGTCCTCACTTGCCCTGGCAGACATTGCAGATAAACAGCAAGACTCGGGCTCTGCTCTGTCCTAGCCTTGCAAACAGCCAAAGCAGTTTGTCTCCCTCGTGAGCGCCAAAATGCTAAAATGAAACGTTGCACTCTCTCTCCAAGGAAGGTGCTAGGCAGGAATTGTCTTGCTGGTCCTCACTTGCCCTGGCAGTCATTGCAGATAAACAGCAAGACTGGGGCTCCAGTCTTTCCTAGCCTTGCAAAGAGGCACTCTGCTTTTTCTCACTCTGGCACTCCAAAAAGCAAAATGAAACGTTGAACTCTCTCCTCTCCAAGGAACGTGCTAGGCAGGAATTGTCTTGCTGGTCCTCACTTGCCCTGGCAGTCATTGCAGATAAACAGCAAGACTGGGGCTCTGCTCTTTTCTAGCCTTGCAAACAGCCAAAGCAGTTTGTCTCGCTCGTGAGCGCCAAAATGCTAAAATGAAACGTTGCACTCTCTCTCCTCCAAGGAAGGTGCTAGGCAGGAATTGTCTTGCTGGTCCTCACTTGCCCTGGCAGTCATTGCAGATAAACAGCAAGACTGGGGCTCTGCTCTTTCCTAGCCTTGCGAACAGGCACTCTGCTTTTTCTCACTCTCGCACTCCAAAAAGCAAAATGAAACGTTGCACTCTCTCTCCTCCAAGGAAGGTGCTAGGCAGGAATTGTCTTGCTGGTCCTCACTTGCCCTGGCAGTCATTGCAGATAAACAGCAAGACTGGGGCTCTGCTCTTTCCTAGCCTTGCAAACAGCCAAAGCAGTTTGTCTCGCTCGTGAGCGCCAAAAAGCTAAAATGAAACGCTGCACTCTCTCTCCTCCAAGGAAGGTGCTAGGCAGGAATTGTCTTGCTGGTCCTCACTTGCCCTGGCAGACATTGCAGATAAACAGCAAGACTCGGGCTCTGCTCTGTCCTAGCCTTGCAAACAGCCAAAGCAGTTTGTCTCCCTCGTGAGCGCCAAAATGCTAAAATGAAACGTTGCACTCTCTCTCCTCCAAGGAAGGTGCTAGGCAGGAATTGTCTTGCTGGTCCTCACTTGCCCTGGCAGTCATTGCAGATAAACAGCAAGACTGGGGCTCCAGTCTTTCCTAGCCTTGCAAAGAGGCACTCTGCTTTTTCTCACTCTGGCACTCCAAAAAGCAAAATGAGACGTTGAACTCTCTCCTCTCCAAGGAACGTGCTAGGCAGGAATTGTCTTGCTGGTCCTCACTTGCCCTGGCAGTCATTGCAGATAAACAGCAAGACTGGGGCTCTGCTCTTTTCTAGCCTTGCAAACAGCCAAAGCAGTTTGTCTCGCTCATGATCGCCAAAATGCTAAAATGAAACGTTGCACTCTCTCTCCTCCAAGGAAGGCGCTAGGCAGGAATTGTCTTGCTGGTCCTCACTTGCCCTGGCAGTCATTGCAGATAAACAGCAAGACTGGGGCTCTGCTCTTTCCTAGCCTTGCAAAGAGGCACTCTGCTTTTTCTCACTCTGGCACTCCAAAAAGCAAAATGAAACGTTGAACTCTCTCCTCTCCAAGGAAGGTGCTAGGCAGGAATTGTCTTGCTGGTCCTCACTTGCCCTGGCAGTCATTGCAGATAAACAGCAAGACTGGGGCTCTGCTCTTTCCTAGATTTGCAAACAGCCAAAGCTGTTTGTCTCCCTCGTGAGCGCCAAAATGCTAAAATGAAACGTTGCACTCTCTCTCCTCCAAGGAAGGTGCTAGGCAGGAATTGTCTTGCTGGTCCTCACTTGCCCTGGCAGTCATTGCAGATGAACAGCAAGACTGGGGCTCTGCTCTTTCCTAGCCTTGCAAACAGCCAAAGCAGTTTGTCTCCCTCGTGAGCGCCAAAATGCTAAAATGAAACGTTGCACTCTCTCTCCTCCAAGGAAGGTGCTAGGCAGGAATTGTCTTGCTGGTACTCACTTGCCCTGGCAGTCATTGCAGATAAACAGCAAGACTGGGGCTCTGCTCTTTCCTAGCCTTGCAAACAGCCAAAGCAGTTTGTCTCCCTCGTGAGCGCCAAAATGTTAAAATGAAACGTTGCACTCTCTCTCCTCCAAGGAAGGTGCTAGGCAGGAATTGTGTTGCTGGTCCTCACTTGCCCTGGCAGTCATTGCAGATAAACAGCAAGACTGGGGCTCTGCTCTTTCCTAGCCTTGCAAACAGGCACTCTGCTTTTTCTCACTCTCGCACTCAAAAAAGCAAAATGAAACGTTGCACTCTCTCTCCTCCAAGGAAGGTGCTAGGCAGGAATTGTCTTGCTGGACCTCACTTGCCCTGGCAGACATTACACATGAACAGCAAGTCTGGGGCTCTGCTCTTTCCTAGCCTTGCAAACAGCCAAAGGAGTTTGTCTCCCTCGTGAGCGCCAAAATGCTAAAATGAAACGTTGCACTCTCTCTCCTCCAAGGAAGGTGCTAGGCAGGAATTGTCTTGCTGGTCCTCACTTGCCCTGGCAGTCATTGCAGATAAACAGCAAGACTGGGGCTCTGCTCTTTCCTAGCCTTGCAAACAGGCACTCTGCTTTTTCTCACTCTCGCACTCAAAAAAGCAAAATGAAACGTTGCACTCTCTCTCCTCCAAGGAAGGTGCTAGGCAGGAATTGTCTTGCTGGACCTCACTTGCCCTGGCAGACATTGCACATGAACAGCAAGTCTGGGGCTCTGCTCTTTCCTAGCCTTGCAAACAGCCAAAGGAGTTTGTCTCCCTCGTGAGCGCCAAAATGCTAAAATGAAACGTTGCACTCTCTCTCCTCCAAGGAAGGTGCTAGGCAGGAATTGTCTTGCTGGTCCTCACTTGCCCTGGCAGTCATTGCAGATAAACAGCAAGACTGGGGCTCTGCTCTTTCCAAGCCTTGCAAACAGCCAAAGCAATTTGTCTCGCTCGTGAGCGCCAAAATGCTAAAATGAAACGTTGCACTCTCTCTCCTCCAAGGAAGGTGCTAGGCAGGAATTGTCTTGCTGGTCCTCACTTGCCCTGGCAGTCATTGCAGATAAACAGCAAGACTGGGGCTCTGCTCTTTCCTAGCCTTGCGAACAGGCACTCTGCTTTTTCTCACTCTCGCACTCCAAAAAGCAAAATGAAACGTTGCACTCTCTCTCCTCCAAGGAAGGTGCTAGGCAGGAATTGTCTTGCTGGTCCTCACTTGCCCTGGCAGTCATTGCAGATAAACAGCAAGACTGGGGCTCTGCTCTTTCCTAGCCTTGCAAACAGCCAAAGCAGTTTGTCTCGCTCGTGAGCGCCAAAAAGCTAAAATGAAACGCTGCACTCTCTCTCCTCCAAGGAAGGTGCTAGGCAGGAATTGTCTTGCTGGTCCTCACTTGCCCTGGCAGACATTGCAGATAAACAGCAAGACTCGGGCTCTGCTCTGTCCTAGCCTTGCAAACAGCCAAAGCAGTTTGTCTCCCTCGTGAGCGCCAAAATGCTAAAATGAAACGTTGCACTCTCTCTCCAAGGAAGGTGCTAGGCAGGAATTGTCTTGCTGGTCCTCACTTGCCCTGGCAGTCATTGCAGATAAACAGCAAGACTGGGGCTCCAGTCTTTCCTAGCCTTGCAAAGAGGCACTCTGCTTTTTCTCACTCTGGCACTCCAAAAAGCAAAATGAAACGTTGAACTCTCTCCTCTCCAAGGAACGTGCTAGGCAGGAATTGTCTTGCTGGTCCTCACTTGCCCTGGCAGTCATTGCAGATAAACAGCAAGACTGGGGCTCTGCTCTTTTCTAGCCTTGCAAACAGCCAAAGCAGTTTGTCTCGCTCATGATCGCCAAAATGCTAAAATGAAACGTTGCACTCTCTCTCCTCCAAGGAAGGTGCTAGGCAGGAATTGTCTTGCTGGACCTCACTTGCCCTGGCAGACATTGCACATGAACAGCAAGACTGGGGCTCTGCTCTTTCCTAGCCTTGCAAACAGCCAAAGCAGTTTGTCTCGCTCGTGAGCGCCAAAAAGCTAAAATGAAACGCTGCACTCTCTCTCCTCCAAGGAAGGTGCTAGGCAGGAATTGTCTTGCTGGTCCTCACTTGCCCTGGCAGACATTGCAGATAAACAGCAAGACTCGGGCTCTGCTCTGTCCTAACCTTGCAAACAGCCAAAGCAGTTTGTCTCCCTCGTGAGCGCCAAAATGCTAAAATGAAACGTTGCACTCTCTCTCCTCCAAGGAAGGTGCTAGGCAGGAATTGTCTTGCTGGTCCTCACTTGCCCTGGCAGTCATTGCAGATAAACAGCAAGACTGGGGCTCTGCTCTTTCCTAGCCTTGCAAACAGCCAAAGCAGTTTGTCTCCCTCGTGAGCGCCAAAATGCTAAAATGAAACGTTGCACTCTCTCTCCTCCAAGGAAGGTGCTAGGCAGGAATTGTCTTGCTGGTCCTCACTTGCCCTGGCAGTCATTGCAGATAAACAGCAAGACTGGGGCTCCAGTCTTTCCTAGCCATGCAAAGAGGCACTCTGCTTTTTCTCACTCTGGCACTCCAAAAAGCAAAATGAAACGTTGAACTCTCTCCTCTCCAAGGAAGGTGCTAGGCAGGAATTGTCTTGCTGGTCCTCACTTGCCCTGGCAGTCATTGCAGATAAACAGCAAGACTGGGGCTCTGCTCTTTCCTAGCCTTGCAAACAGCCAAAGCAATTGGTCTCGCTCGTGAGCGCCAAAAAGCTAAAATGAAACGCTGCACTCTCTCTCCTCCAAGGAAGGTGCTAGGCAGGAATTGTCTTGCTGGTCCTCACTTGCCCTGGCAGTCATTGCAGATGAACAGCAAGACTGGGGCTCTGCTCTTTCCTAGCCTTGCAAACAGCCAAAGCAGTTTGTCTCCCTCGTGAGCGCCAAAATGCTAAAATGAAACGTTGCACTCTCTCTCCTCCAAGGAAGGTGCTAGGCAGGAATTGTCTTGCTGGTACTCACTTGCCCTGGCAGTCATTGCAGATAAACAGCAAGACTGGGGCTCTGCTCTTTCCTAGCCTTGCAAACAGCCAAAGCAGTTTGTCTCCCTCGTGAGCGCCAAAATGTTAAAATGAAACGTTGCACTCTCTCTCCTCCAAGGAAGGTGCTAGGCAGGAATTGTCTTGCTGGTCCTCACTTGCCCTGGCAGTCATTGCAGATAAACAGCAAGACTGGGGCTCTGCTCTTTCCTAGCCTTGCAAACAGGCACTCTGCTTTTTCTCACTCTCGCACTCCAAAAAGCAAAATGAAACGTTGCACTCTCTCTCCTCCAAGGAAGGTGCTAGGCAGGAATTGTCTTGCTGGACCTCACTTGCCCTGGCAGACATTGCACATGAACAGCAAGACTGGGGCTCTGCTCTTTCCTAGCCTTGCAAATAGCCAAAGCAGTTTGACTCCCTCGTGAGCGCCAAAATGCTAAAATGAAACGTTGCACTCTCTCTCCTCCAAGGAAGGTGCTAGGCAGGAATTGTCTTGCTGGTCCTCACTTGCCCTGGCAGTCATTGCAGATAAACAGCAAGACTGGGGCTCTGCTCTTTCCTAGCCTTGCAAACAGCCAAAGCAATTTGTCTCGCTCGTGAGCGCCAAAATGCTAAAATGAAACGTTGCACTCTCTCTCCTCCAAGGAAGGTGCTAGGCAGGAATTGTCTTGCTGGTCCTCACTTGTCCTGGCACTCATTTCAGATAAACAGCAAGACTCGGTCTGTGCTCTTTCCTAGCCTTGCAAACAGGCACTCTGCTTTTTCTCACTCTCGCACTCCAAAAAGCAAAATGAAACGTTGCACTCTCTCTCCTCCAAGGAAGGTGCTAGGCAGGAATTGTCTTGCTGGTCCTCACTTGCCCTGGCAGTCATTGCAGATAAACAGCAAGACTGGGGCTCTGCTCTTTTCTAGCCTTGCAAACAGCCAAAGCAGTTTGTCTCGCTCATGATCGCCAAAAAGCTAAAATGAAACGTTGCACTCTCTCTCCTCCAAGGAAGGCGCTAGGCAGGAATTGTCTTGCTGGTCCTCACTTGCCCTGGCAGTCATTGCAGATAAACAGCAAGACTGGGGCTCTGCTCTTTCCTAGCCTTGCAAAGAGGCACTCTGCTTTTTCTCACTCTGGCACTCCAAAAAGCAAAATGAAACGTTGAACTCTCTCCTCTCCAAGGAAGGTGCTAGGCAGGAATTGTCTTGCTGGTCCTCACTTGCCCTGGCAGTCATTGCAGATAAACAGCAAGACTGGGGCTCTGCTCTTTCCTAGCCTTGCAAACAGCCAAAGCAGTTTGTCTCCCTCGTGAGCGCCAAAATGCTAATATGAAACGTTGCACTCTCTCTCCTCCAAGGAAGGTGCTAGGCAGGAATTGTCTTGCTGGTACTCACTTGCCCTGGCAGTCATTGCAGATAAACAGCAAGACTGGGGCTCTGCTCTTTCCTAGCCTTGCAAACAGGCACTCTGCTTTTTCTCACTCTCGCACTCAAAAAAGCAAAATGAAACGTTGCACTCTCTCTCCTCCAAGGAAGGTGCTAGGCAGGAATTGTCTTGCTGGACCTCACTTGCCCTGGCAGACATTGCACATGAGCAGCAAGTCTGGGGCTCTGCTCTTTCCCAGCCTTGCAAACAGCCAAAGCAGTTTGACTCCCTCGTGAGCGCCAAAATGCTAAAATGAAACGTTGCACTCTCTCTCCTCCAAGGAAGGTGCTAGGCAGGAATTGTCTTGCTGGTCCTCACTTGCCCTGGCAGTCATTGCAGATAAACAGCAAGACTGGGGCTCTGCTCTTTCCAAGCCTTGCAAACAGCCAAAGCAATTTGTCTCTCTCGTGAGCGCCAAAATGCTAAAATGAAACGTTGCACTCTCTCTCCTCCAAGGAAGGTGCTAGGCAGGAATTGTCTTGCTGGTCCTCACTTGCCCTGGCAGTCATTGCAGATAAACAGCAAGACTGGGGCTCTGCTCTTTCCTAGCCTTGCGAACAGGCACTCTGCTTTTTCTCACTCTCGCACTCCAAAAAGCAAAATGAAACGTTGCACTCTCTCTCCTCCAAGGAAGGTGCTAGGCAGGAATTGTCTTGCTGGTCCTCACTTGCCCTGGCAGTCATTGCAGATAAACAGCAAGACTCGGGCTCTGCTCTTTCCTAGCCTTGCAAACAGCCAAAGCAGTTTGTCTCGCTCGTGAGCGCCAAAAAGCTAAAATGAAACGCTGCACTCTCTCTCCTCCAAGGAAGGTGCTAGGCAGGAATTGTCTTGCTGGTCCTCACTTGCCCTGGCAGACATTGCAGATAAACAGCAAGACTCGGGCTCTGCTCTGTCCTAGCCTTGCAAACAGCCAAAGCAGTTTGTCTCCCTCGTGAGCGCCAAAATGCTAAAATGAAACGTTGCACTCTCTCTCCAAGGAAGGTGCTAGGCAGGAATTGTCTTGCTGGTCCTCACTTGCCCTGGCAGTCATTGCAGATAAACAGCAAGACTGGGGCTCCAGTCTTTCCTAGCCTTGCAAAGAGGCACTCTGCTTTTTCTCACTCTGGCACTCCAAAAAGCAAAATGAAACGTTGAACTCTCTCCTCTCCAAGGAACGTGCTAGGCAGGAATTGTCTTGCTGGTCCTCACTTGCCCTGGCAGTCATTGCAGATAAACAGCAAGACTGGGGCTCTGCTCTTTTCTAGCCTTGCAAACAGCCAAAGCAGTTTGTCTCGCTCATGATCGCCAAAATGCTAAAATGAAACGTTGCACTCTCTCTCCTCCAAGGAAGGTGCTAGGCAGGAATTGTCTTGCTGGACCTCACTTGCCCTGGCAGACATTGCACATGAACAGCAAGACTGGGGCTCTGCTCTTTCCTAGCCTTGCAAACAGCCAAAGCAGTTTGTCTCGCTCGTGAGCGCCAAAAAGCTAAAATGAAACGCTGCACTCTCTCTCCTCCAAGGAAGGTGCTAGGCAGGAATTGTCTTGCTGGTCCTCACTTGCCCTGGCAGTCATTGCAGATAAACAGCAAGACTGGGGCTCTGCTCTTTCCTAGCCTTGCAAACAGCCAAAGCAGTTTGTCTCCCTCGTGAGCGCCAAAATGTTAAAATGAAACGTTGCACTCTCTCTCCTCCAAGGAAGGTGCTAGGCAGGAATTGTCTTGCTGGTCCTCACTTGCCCTGGCAGTCATTGCAGATAAACAGCAAGACTGGGGCTCTGCTCTTTCCTAGCCTTGCAAACAGGCACTCTGCTTTTTCTCACTCTCGCACTCCAAAAAGCAAAATGAAACGTTGCACTCTCTCTCCTCCAAGGAAGGTGCTAGGCAGGAATTGTCTTGCTGGACCTCACTTGCCCTGGCAGACATTGCACATGAACAGCAAGACTGGGGCTCTGCTCTTTCCTAGCCTTGCAAATAGCCAAAGCAGTTTGACTCCCTCGTGAGCGCCAAAATGCTAAAATGAAACGTTGCACTCTCTCTCCTCCAAGGAAGGTGCTAGGCAGGAATTGTCTTGCTGGTCCTCACTTGCCCTGGCAGTCATTGCAGATAAACAGCAAGACTGGGGCTCTGCTCTTTCCTAGCCTTGCAAACAGCCAAAGCAATTTGTCTCGCTCGTGAGCGCCAAAATGCTAAAATGAAACGTTGCACTCTCTCTCCTCCAAGGAAGGTGCTAGGCAGGAATTGTCTTGCTGGTCCTCACTTGTCCTGGCACTCATTTCAGATAAACAGCAAGACTCGGTCTGTGCTCTTTCCTAGCCTTGCAAACAGGCACTCTGCTTTTTCTCACTCTCGCACTCCAAAAAGCAAAATGAAACGTTGCACTCTCTCTCCTCCAAGGAAGGTGCTAGGCAGGAATTGTCTTGCTGGTCCTCACTTGCCCTGGCAGTCATTGCAGATAAACAGCAAGACTGGGGCTCTGCTCTTTTCTAGCCTTGCAAACAGCCAAAGCAGTTTGTCTCGCTCATGATCGCCAAAAAGCTAAAATGAAACGTTGCACTCTCTCTCCTCCAAGGAAGGCGCTAGGCAGGAATTGTCTTGCTGGTCCTCACTTGCCCTGGCAGTCATTGCAGATAAACAGCAAGACTGGGGCTCTGCTCTTTCCTAGCCTTGCAAAGAGGCACTCTGCTTTTTCTCACTCTGGCACTCCAAAAAGCAAAATGAAACGTTGAACTCTCTCCTCTCCAAGGAAGGTGCTAGGCAGGAATTGTCTTGCTGGTCCTCACTTGCCCTGGCAGTCATTGCAGATAAACAGCAAGACTGGGGCTCTGCTCTTTCCTAGCCTTGCAAACAGCCAAAGCAGTTTGTCTCCCTCGTGAGCGCCAAAATGCTAATATGAAACGTTGCACTCTCTCTCCTCCAAGGAAGGTGCTAGGCAGGAATTGTCTTGCTGGTACTCACTTGCCCTGGCAGTCATTGCAGATAAACAGCAAGACTGGGGCTCTGCTCTTTCCTAGCCTTGCAAACAGCCAAAGCAGTTTGTCTCCCTCGTGAGCGCCAAAATGTTAAAATGAAACGTTGCACTCTCTCTCCTCCAAGGAAGGTGCTAGGCAGGAATTGTCTTGCTGGTCCTCACTTGCCCTGGCAGTCATTGCAGATAAACAGCAAGACTGGGGCTCTGCTCTTTCCTAGCCTTGCAAACAGGCACTCTGCTTTTTCTCACTCTCGCACTCAAAAAAGCAAAATGAAACGTTGCACTCTCTCTCCTCCAAGGAAGGTGCTAGGCAGGAATTGTCTTGCTGGACCTCACTTGCCCTGGCAGACATTGCACATGAACAGCAAGTCTGGGGCTCTGCTCTTTCCTAGCCTTGCAAACAGCCAAAGCAGTTTGACTCCCTCGTGAGCGCCAAAATGCTAAAATGAAATGTTGCACTCTCTCTCCTCCAAGGAAGGTGCTAGGCAGGAATTGTCTTGCTGGTCCTCACTTGCCCTGGCAGTCATTGCAGATAAACAGCAAGACTGGGGCTCTGCTCTTTCCAAGCCTTGCAAAGAGCCAAAGCAATTTGTCTCGCTCGTGAGCGCCAAAATGCTAAAATGAAACGTTGCACTCTCTCTCCTCCAAGGAAGGTGCTAGGCAGGAATTGTCTTGCTGGTCCTCACTTGTCCTGGCACTCATTTCAGATAAACAGCAAGACTCGGTCTGTGCTCTTTCCTAGCCTTGCAAACAGGCACTCTGCTTTTTCTCACTCTCGCACTCCAAAAAGCAAAATGAAACGTTGCACTCTCTCTCCTCCAAGGAAGGTGCTAGGCAGGAATTGTCTTGCTGGTCCTCACTTGCCCTGGCAGTCATTGCAGATAAACAGCAAGACTGGGGCTCTGCTCTTTCCTAGCCTTGCAAACAGGCACTCTGCTTTTTCTCACTCTCGCACTCCAAAAAGCAAAATGAAACGTTGCACTCTCTCTCCTCCAAGGAAGGTGCTAGGCAGGAATTGTCTTGCTGGACCTCACTTGCCCTGGCAGACATTGCACATGAACAGCAAGACTGGGGCTCTGCTCTTTCCTAGCCTTGCAAATAGCCAAAGCAGTTTGACTCCCTCGTGAGCGCCAAAATGCTAAAATGAAACGTTGCACTCTCTCTCCTCCAAGGAAGGTGCTAGGCAGGAATTGTCTTGCTGGTCCTCACTTGCCCTGGCAGTCATTGCAGATAAACAGCAAGACTGGGGCTCTGCTCTTTCCTAGCCTTGCAAACAGCCAAAGCAATTTGTCTCACTCGTGAGCGCCAAAATGCTAAAATGAAACGTTGCACTCTCTCTCCTCCAAGGAAGGTGCTAGGCAGGAATTGTCTTGCTGGTCCTCACTTGTCCTGGCACTCATTTCAGATAAACAGCAAGACTCGGTCTGTGCTCTTTCCTAGCCTTGCAAACAGGCACTCTGCTTTTTCTCACTCTCGCACTCCAAAAAGCAAAATGAAACGTTGCACTCTCTCTCCTCCAAGGAAGGTGCTAGGCAGGAATTGTCTTGCTGGTCCTCACTTGCCCTGGCAGTCATTGCAGATAAACAGCAAGACTGGGGCTCTGCTCTTTTCTAGCCTTGCAAACAGCCAAAGCAGTTTGTCTCGCTCATGATCGCCAAAATGCTAAAATGAAACGTTGCACTCTCTCTCCTCCAAGGAAGGCGCTAGGCAGGAATTGTCTTGCTGGTCCTCACTTGCCCTGGCAGTCATTGCAGATAAACAGCAAGACTGGGGCTCTGCTCTTTCCTAGCCTTGCAAAGAGGCACTCTGCTTTTTCTCACTCTGGCACTCCAAAAAGCAAAATGAAACGTTGAACTCTCTCCTCTCCAAGGAAGGTGCTAGGCAGGAATTGTCTTGCTGGTCTTCACTTGCCCTGGCAGTCATTGCAGATAAACAGCAAGACTGGGGCTCTGCTCTTTCCTAGATTTGCTAACAGCCAAAGTTGTTTGTCTCCCTCGTGAGCGCCAAAATGCTAAAATGAAACGTTGCACTCTCTCTCCTCCAAGGAAGGTGCTAGGCAGGAATTGTCTTGCTGGTCCTCACTTGCCCTGGCAGTCATTGCAGATGAACAGCAAGACTGGGGCTCTGCTCTTTCCTAGCCTTGCAAACAGCCAAAGCCGTTTGTCTCCCTCGTGAGCGCCAAAATGCTAATATGAAACGTTGCACTCTCTCTCCTCCAAGGAAGGTGCTAGGCAGGAATTGTCTTGCTGGTACTCACTTGCCCTGGCAGTCATTGCAGATAAACAGCAAGACTGGGGCTCTGCTCTTTCCTAGCCTTGCAAACAGCCAAAGCAGTTTGTCTCCCTCGTGAGCGCCAAAATGTTAAAATGAAACGTTGCACTCTCTCTCCTCCAAGGAAGGTGCTAGGCAGGAATTGTCTTGCTGGTCCTCACTTGCCCTGGCAGTCATTGCAGATAAACAGCAAGACTGGGGCTCTGCTCTTTTCTAGCCTTGCAAACAGCCAAAGCAGTTTGTCTCGCTCATGATCGCCAAAAAGCTAAAATGAAACGTTGCACTCTCTCTCCTCCAAGGAAGGCGCTAGGCAGGAATTGTCTTGCTGGTCCTCACTTGCCCTGGCAGTCATTGCAGATAAACAGCAAGACTGGGGCTCTGCTCTTTCCTAGCCTTGCAAAGAGGCACTCTGCTTTTTCTCACTCTGGCACTCCAAAAAGCAAAATGAAACGTTGAACTCTCTCCTCTCCAAGGAAGGTGCTAGGCAGGAATTGTCTTGCTGGTCCTCACTTGCCCTGGCAGTCATTGCAGATGAACAGCAAGACTGGGGCTCTGCTCTTTCCTAGCCTTGCAAACAGCCAAAGCAGTTTGTGTCCCTCGTGAGCGCCAAAATGCTAAAATGAAACGTTGCACTCTCTCTCCTCCAAGGAAGGTGCTAGGCAGGAATTGTCTTGCTGGTCCTCACTTGCCCTGGCAGTCATTGCAGGTAAACAGCAAGACTGGGGCTCTGCTCTTTCCTAACCTTGCAAACAGGCACTCTGCTTTTTCTCACTCTCGCACTCAAAAAAGCAAAATGAAACGTTGCACTCTCTCTCCTCCAAGGAAGGTGCTAGGCAGGAATTGTCTTGCTGGACCTCACTTGCCCTGGCAGACATTGCACATGAACAGCAAGTCTGGGGCTCTGCTCTTTCCTAGCCTTGCAAACAGCCAAAGGAGTTTGTCTCCCTCGTGAGCGCCAAAATGCTAAAATGAAACGTTGCACTCTCTCTCCTCCAAGGAAGGTGCTAGGCAGGAATTGTCTTGCTGGTCCTCACTTGCCCTGGCAGTCATTGCAGATAAACAGCAAGACTGGGGCTCTGCTCTTTCCTAGCCTTGCAAAGAGGCACTCTGCTTTTTCTCACTCTGGCACTCCAAAAAGCAAAATGAAACGTTGAACTCTCTCCTCTCCAAGGAAGGTGCTAGGCAGGAATTGTCTTGCTGGTCCTCACTTGCCCTGGCAGTCATTGCAGATAAACAGCAAGACTGGGGCTCTGCTCTTTCCTAGATTTGCAAACAGCCAAAGCAGTTTGTCTCCCTCGTGAGCGCCAAAATGCTAAAATGAAACGTTGCACTCTCTCTCCTCCAAGGAAGGTGCTAGGCAGGAATTGTCTTGCTGGTACTCACTTGCCCTGGCAGTCATTGCAGATAAACAGCAAGACTGGGGCTCTGCTCTTTCCTAGCCTTGCAAACAGCCAAAGCAGTTTGTCTCCCTCGTGAGCGCCAAAATGTTAAAATGAAACGTTGCACTCTCTCTCCTCCAAGGAAGGTGCTAGGCAGGAATTGTCTTGCTGGTCCTCACTTGCCCTGGCAGTCATTGCAGGTAAACAGCAAGACTGGGGCTCTGCTCTTTCCTAGCCTTGCAAACAGGCACTCTGCTTTTTCTCACTCTCGCACTCAAAAAAGCAAAATGAAACGTTGCACTCTCTCTCCTCCAAGGAAGGTGCTAGGCAGGAATTGTCTTGCTGGACCTCACTTGCCCTGGCAGACATTGCACATGAACAGCAAGTCTGGGGCTCTGCTCTTTCCTAGCCTTGCAAACAGCCAAAGCAGTTTGTCTCCCTCGTGAGCGCCAAAATGCTAAAATGAAACGTTGCACTCTCTCTCCTCCAAGGAAGGTGCTAGGCAGGAATTGTCTTGCTGGTCCTCACTTGCCCTGGCAGTCATTGCAGATAAACAGCAAGACTGGGGCTCTGCTCTTTCCTAGCCTTGCAAACAGGCACTCTGCTTTTTCTCACTCTCGCACTCAAAAAAGCAAAATGAAACGTTGCACTCTCTCTCCTCCAAGGAAAGTGCTAGGCAGGAATTGTCTTGCTGGACCTCACTTGCCCTGGCAGACATTGCACATGAACAGCAAGTCTGGTGCTCTGCTCTTTCCTAGCCTTGCAAACAGCCAAAGCAGTTTGACTCCCTCGTGAGCGCCAAAATGCTAAAATGAAACGTTGCACTCTCTCTCCTCCAAGGAAGGTGCTAGGCAGGAATTGTCTTGCTGGTCCTCACTTGCCCTGGCCGTCATTGCAGATTAACAGCAAGACTGGGGCTCTGCTCTTTCCAAGCCTTGCAAACAGCCAAAGCAATTTGTCTCGCTCGTGAGCGCCAAAATGTTAAAATGAAACGTTGCACTCTCTCTCCTCCAAGGAAGGTGCTAGGCAGGAATTGTCTTGCTGGTCCTCACTTGCCCTGGCAGTCATTGCAGATGAACAGCAAGACTGGGGCTCTGCTCTTTCCTAGCCTTGCAAACAGGCACTCTGCTTTTTCTCACTCTCGCACTCCAAAAAGCAAAATGAAACGTTGCACTCTCTCTCCTCCAAGGAAGGTGCTAGGCAGGAATTGTCTTGCTGGACCTCACTTGCCCTGGCAGACATTGCACATGAACAGCAAGTCTGGGGCTCTGCTCTTTCCTAGCCTTGCAAACAGCCAAAGGAGTTTGTCTCCCTCGTGAGCGCCAAAATGCTAAAAGGAAACGTTGCACTCTCTCTCCTCCAAGGAAGGTGCTAGGCAGGAATTGTCTTGCTGGTCCTCACTTGCCCTGGCAGTCATTGCAGATAAACAGCAAGACTGGGGCTCTGCTCTTTCCTAGGCTTGCAAAGAGGCACTCTGCTTTTTCTCACTCTGGCACTCCAAAAAGCAAAATGAAACGTTGAACTCTTTCCTCTCCAAGGAAGGTGCTAGGCAGGAATTGTCTTGCTGGTCCTCACTTGCCCTGGCAGTCATTGCAGATAAACAGCAAGACTGGGGCTCTGCTCTTTCCTAGCCTTGCAAACAGCCAAAGCAGTTTGTCTCCCTCGTGAGCGCCAAAATGCTAAAATGAAACGTTGCACTCTCTCTCCTCCAAGGAAGGTGCTAGGCAGGAATTGTCTTGCTGGTCCTCACTTGCCCTGGCAGTCATTGCAGATGAACAGCAAGACTGGGGCTCTGCTCTTTCCTAGCCTTGCAAACAGCCAAAGCAGTTTGTGTCCCTCGTGAGCGCCAAAATGCTAAAATGAAACGTTGCACTCTCTCTCCTCCAAGGAAGGTGCTAGGCAGGAATTGTGTTGCTGGTCCTCACTTGCCCTGGCAGTCATTGCAGATAAACAGCAAGACTGGGGCTCTGCTCTTTCCTAGCCTTGCAAACAGCCAAAGCAGTTTGTCTCCCTCGTGAGCACCAAAATGTTAAAATGAAACGTTGCACTCTCTCTCCTCCAAGGAAGGTGCTAGGCAGGAATTGTCTTGCTGGTCCTCACTTGCCCTGGCAGTCATTGCAGGTAAACAGCAAGACTGGGGCTCTGCTCTTTCCTAACCTTGCAAACAGGCACTCTGCTTTTTCTCACTCTCGCACTCAAAAAAGCAAAATGAAACGTTGCACTCTCTCTCCTCCAAGGAAGGTGCTAGGCAGGAATTGTCTTGCTGGACCTCACTTGCCCTGGCAGACATTGCACATGAACAGCAAGTCTGGGGCTCTGCTCTTTCCTAGCCTTGCAAACAGCCAAAGGAGTTTGTCTCCCTCGTGAGCGCCAAAATGCTAAAATGAAACGTTGCACTCTCTCTCCTCCAAGGAAGGTGCTAGGCAGGAATTGTCTTGCTGGTCCTCACTTGCCCTGGCAGTCATTGCAGATAAACAGCAAGACTGGGGCTCTGCTCTTTCCTAGCCTTGCAAAGAGGCACTCTGCTTTTTCTCACTCTGGCACTCCAAAAAGCAAAATGAAACGTTGAACTCTCTCCTCTCCAAGGAAGGTGCTAGGCAGGAATTGTCTTGCTGGTCCTCACTTGCCCTGGCAGTCATTGCAGATAAACAGCAAGACTGGGGCTCTGCTCTTTCCTAGATTTGCAAACAGCCAAAGCAGTTTGTCTCCCTCGTGAGCGCCAAAATGTTAAAATGAAACGTTGCACTCTCTCTCCTCCAAGGAAGGTGCTAGGCAGGAATTGTCTTGCTGGTCCTCACTTGCCCTGGCCGTCATTGCAGATAAACAGCAAGACTGGGGCTCTGCTCTTTCCTAGCCTTGCAAAGAGGCACTCTGCTTTTTCTCACTCTGGCACTCCAAAAAGCAAAATGAAACGTTGAACTCTCTCCTCTCCAAGGAAGGTGCTAGGCAGGAATTGTCTTGCTGGTCCTCACTTGCCCTGGCAGTCATTGCAGATAAACAGCAAGACTGGGGCTCTGCTCTTTCCTAGATTTGCAAACAGCCAAAGCAGTTTGTCTCCCTCGTGAGCGCCAAAATGCTAAAATGAAACGTTGCACTCTCTCTCCTCCAAGGAAGGTGCTAGGCAGGAATTGTCTTGCTGGTCCTCACTTGCCCTGGCAGTCATTGCAGATGAACAGCAAGACTGGGGCTCTGCTCTTTCCTAGCCTTGCAAACAGCCAAAGCAGTTTGTGTCCCTCGTGAGCGCCAAAATGCTAAAATGAAACGTTGCACTCTCTCTCCTCCAAGGAAGGTGCTAGGCAGGAATTGTCTTGCTGGTACTCACTTGCCCTGGCAGTCATTGCAGATAAACAGCAAGACTGGGGCTCTGCTCTTTCCTAGCCTTGCAAAAAGCCAAAGCAGTTTGTCTCCCTCGTGAGCGCCAAAATGTTAAAATGAAACGTTGCACTCTCTCTCCTCCAAGGAAGGTGCTAGGCAGGAATTGTCTTGCTGGTCCTCACTTGCCCTGGCAGTCATTGCAGATAAACAGCAAGACTGGGGCTCTGCTCTTTCCTAGCCTTGCAAACAGGCACTCTGCTTTTTCTCACTCTCGCACTCAAAAAAGCAAAATGAAACGTTGCACTCTCTCTCCTCCAAGGAAGGTGCTAGGCAGGAATTGTCTTGCTGGACCTCACTTGCCCTGGCAGACATTGCACATGAACAGCAAGTCTGGGGCTCTGCTCTTTCCTAGCCTTGCAAACAGCCAAAGGAGTTTGTCTCCCTCGTGAGCGCCAAAATGCTAAAATGAAACGTTGCACTCTCTCTCCTCCAAGGAAGGTGCTAGGCAGGAATTGTCTTGCTGGTCCTCACTTGCCCTGGCAGTCATTGCAGATAAACAGCAAGACTGGGGCTCTGCTCTTTCCTAGCCTTGCAAACAGGCACTCTGCTTTTTCTCACTCTCGCACTCAAAAAAGCAAAATGAAACGTTGCAGTCTCTCTCCTCCAAGGAAGGTGCTAGGCAGGAATTGTCTTGCTGGACCTCACTTGCCCTGGCAGACATTGCACATGAACAGCAAGTCTGGGGCTCTGCTCTTTCCTAGCCTTGCAAACAGCCAAAGGAGTTTGTCTCCCTCGTGAGCGCCAAAATGCTAAAATGAAACGTTGCACTCTCTCTCCTCCAAGGAAGGTGCTAGGCAGGAATTGTCTTGCTGGTCCTCACTTGCCCTGGCCGTCATTGCAGATAAACAGCAAGACTGGGGCTCTGCTCTTTCCTAGCCTTGCAAAGAGGCACTCTGCTTTTTCTCACTCTGGCACTCCAAAAAGCAAAATGAAACGTTGAACTCTCTCCTCTCCAAGAAAGGTGCTAGGCAGGAATTGTCTTGCTGGTCCTCACTTGCCCTGGCAGTCATTGCAGATAAACAGCAAGACTGGGGCTCTGCTCTTTTCTAGCCTTGCAAACAGCCAAAGCAGTTTGTCTCGCTCATGATCGCCAAAAAGCTAAAATGAAACGTTGCACTCTCTCTCCTCCAAGGAAGGCGCTAGGCAGGAATTGTCTTGCTGGTCCTCACTTGCCCTGGCAGTCATTGCAGATAAACAGCAAGACTGGGGCTCTGCTCTTTCCTAGCCTTGCAAAGAGGCACTCTGCTTTTTCTCACTCTGGCACTCCAAAAAGCAAAATGAAACGTTGAACTCTCTCCTCTCCAAGGAAGGTGCTAGGCAGGAATTGTCTTGCTGGTCCTCACTTGCCCTGGCAGTCATTGCAGATGAACAGCAAGACTGGGGCTCTGCTCTTTCCTAGCCTTGCAAACAGCCAAAGCAGTTTGTGTCCCTCGTGAGCGCCAAAATGCTAAAATGAAACGTTGCACTCTCTCTCCTCCAAGGAAGGTGCTAGGCAGGAATTGTCTTGCTGGTACTCACTTGCCCTGGCAGTCATTGCAGATAAACAGCAAGACTGGGGCTCTGCTCTTTCCTAGCCTTGCAAACAGCCAAAGCAGTTTGTCTCCCTCGTGAGCGCCAAAATGTTAAAATGAAACGTTGCACTCTCTCTCCTCCAAGGAAGGTGCTAGGCAGGAATTGTCTTGCTGGTCCTCACTTGCCCTGGCAGTCATTGCAGGTAAACAGCAAGACTGGGGCTCTGCTCTTTCCTAACCTTGCAAACAGGCACTCTGCTTTTTCTCACTCTCGCACTCAAAAAAGCAAAATGAAACGTTGCACTCTCTCTCCTCCAAGGAAGGTGCTAGGCAGGAATTGTCTTGCTGGACCTCACTTGCCCTGGCAGACATTGCACATGAACAGCAAGTCTGGGGCTCTGCTCTTTCCTAGCCTTGCAAACAGCCAAAGCAGTTTGTCTCCCTCGTGAGCGCCAAAATGCTAAAATGAAACGTTGCACTCTCTCTCCTCCAAGGAAGGTGCTAGGCAGGAATTGTCTTGCTGGTCCTCACTTGCCCTGGCAGTCATTGCAGATAAACAGCAAGACTGGGGCTCTGCTCTTTCCTAGCCTTGCAAACAGGCACTCTGCTTTTTCTCACTCTCGCACTCCAAAAAGCAAAATGAAACGTTGCACTCTCTCTCCTCCAAGGAAGGTGCTAGGCAGGAATTGTCTTGCTGGACCTCACTTGCCCTGGCAGACATTGCACATGAACAGCAAGTCTGGGGCTCTGCTCTTTCCTAGCCTTGCAAACAGCCAAAGGAGTTTGTCTCCCTCGTGAGCGCCAAAATGCTAAAAGGAAACGTTGCACTCTCTCTCCTCCAAGGAAGGTGCTAGGCAGGAATTGTCTTGCTGGTCCTCACTTGCCCTGGCAGTCATTGCAGATAAACAGCAAGACTGGGGCTCTGCTCTTTCCTAGGCTTGCAAAGAGGCACTCTGCTTTTTCTCACTCTGGCACTCCAAAAAGCAAAATGAAACGTTGAACTCTTTCCTCTCCAAGGAAGGTGCTAGGCAGGAATTGTCTTGCTGGTCCTCACTTGCCCTGGCAGTCATTGCAGATAAACAGCAAGACTGGGGCTCTGCTCTTTCCTAGCCTTGCAAACAGCCAAAGCAGTTTGTCTCCCTCGTGAGCGCCAAAATGCTAAAATGAAACGTTGCACTCTCTCTCCTCCAAGGAAGGTGCTAGGCAGGAATTGTCTTGCTGGTCCTCACTTGCCCTGGCAGTCATTGCAGATGAACAGCAAGACTGGGGCTCTGCTCTTTCCTAGCCTTGCAAACAGCCAAAGCAGTTTGTGTCCCTCGTGAGCGCCAAAATGCTAAAATGAAACGTTGCACTCTCTCTCCTCCAAGGAAGGTGCTAGGCAGGAATTGTGTTGCTGGTCCTCACTTGCCCTGGCAGTCATTGCAGATAAACAGCAAGACTGGGGCTCTGCTCTTTCCTAGCCTTGCAAACAGCCAAAGCAGTTTGTCTCCCTCGTGAGCACCAAAATGTTAAAATGAAACGTTGCACTCTCTCTCCTCCAAGGAAGGTGCTAGGCAGGAATTGTCTTGCTGGTCCTCACTTGCCCTGGCAGTCATTGCAGGTAAACAGCAAGACTGGGGCTCTGCTCTTTCCTAACCTTGCAAACAGGCACTCTGCTTTTTCTCACTCTCGCACTCAAAAAAGCAAAATGAAACGTTGCACTCTCTCTCCTCCAAGGAAGGTGCTAGGCAGGAATTGTCTTGCTGGACCTCACTTGCCCTGGCAGACATTGCACATGAACAGCAAGTCTGGGGCTCTGCTCTTTCCTAGCCTTGCAAACAGCCAAAGGAGTTTGTCTCCCTCGTGAGCGCCAAAATGCTAAAATGAAACGTTGCACTCTCTCTCCTCCAAGGAAGGTGCTAGGCAGGAATTGTCTTGCTGGTCCTCACTTGCCCTGGCAGTCATTGCAGATAAACAGCAAGACTGGGGCTCTGCTCTTTCCTAGCCTTGCAAAGAGGCACTCTGCTTTTTCTCACTCTGGCACTCCAAAAAGCAAAATGAAACGTTGAACTCTCTCCTCTCCAAGGAAGGTGCTAGGCAGGAATTGTCTTGCTGGTCCTCACTTGCCCTGGCAGTCATTGCAGATAAACAGCAAGACTGGGGCTCTGCTCTTTCCTAGATTTGCAAACAGCCAAAGCAGTTTGTCTCCCTCGTGAGCGCCAAAATGTTAAAATGAAACGTTGCACTCTCTCTCCTCCAAGGAAGGTGCTAGGCAGGAATTGTCTTGCTGGTCCTCACTTGCCCTGGCCGTCATTGCAGATAAACAGCAAGACTGGGGCTCTGCTCTTTCCTAGCCTTGCAAAGAGGCACTCTGCTTTTTCTCACTCTGGCACTCCAAAAAGCAAAATGAAACGTTGAACTCTCTCCTCTCCAAGGAAGGTGCTAGGCAGGAATTGTCTTGCTGGTCCTCACTTGCCCTGGCAGTCATTGCAGATAAACAGCAAGACTGGGGCTCTGCTCTTTCCTAGATTTGCAAACAGCCAAAGCAGTTTGTCTCCCTCGTGAGCGCCAAAATGCTAAAATGAAACGTTGCACTCTCTCTCCTCCAAGGAAGGTGCTAGGCAGGAATTGTCTTGCTGGTCCTCACTTGCCCTGGCAGTCATTGCAGATGAACAGCAAGACTGGGGCTCTGCTCTTTCCTAGCCTTGCAAACAGCCAAAGCAGTTTGTGTCCCTCGTGAGCGCCAAAATGCTAAAATGAAACGTTGCACTCTCTCTCCTCCAAGGAAGGTGCTAGGCAGGAATTGTCTTGCTGGTACTCACTTGCCCTGGCAGTCATTGCAGATAAACAGCAAGACTGGGGCTCTGCTCTTTCCTAGCCTTGCAAACAGCCAAAGCAGTTTGTCTCCCTCGTGAGCGCCAAAATGTTAAAATGAAACGTTGCACTCTCTCTCCTCCAAGGAAGGTGCTAGGCAGGAATTGTCTTGCTGGTCCTCACTTGCCCTGGCAGTCATTGCAGATAAACAGCAAGACTGGGGCTCTGCTCTTTCCTAGCCTTGCAAACAGGCACTCTGCTTTTTCTCACTCTCGCACTCAAAAAAGCAAAATGAAACGTTGCACTCTCTCTCCTCCAAGGAAGGTGCTAGGCAGGAATTGTCTTGCTGGACCTCACTTGCCCTGGCAGACATTGCACATGAACAGCAAGTCTGGGGCTCTGCTCTTTCCTAGCCTTGCAAACAGCCAAAGGAGTTTGTCTCCCTCGTGAGCGCCAAAATGCTAAAATGAAACGTTGCACTCTCTCTCCTCCAAGGAAGGTGCTAGGCAGGAATTGTCTTGCTGGTCCTCACTTGCCCTGGCAGTCATTGCAGATAAACAGCAAGACTGGGGCTCTGCTCTTTCCTAGCCTTGCAAACAGGCACTCTGCTTTTTCTCACTCTCGCACTCAAAAAAGCAAAATGAAACGTTGCAGTCTCTCTCCTCCAAGGAAGGTGCTAGGCAGGAATTGTCTTGCTGGACCTCACTTGCCCTGGCAGACATTGCACATGAACAGCAAGTCTGGGGCTCTGCTCTTTCCTAGCCTTGCAAACAGCCAAAGGAGTTTGTCTCCCTCGTGAGCGCCAAAATGCTAAAATGAAACGTTGCACTCTCTCTCCTCCAAGGAAGGTGCTAGGCAGGAATTGTCTTGCTGGTCCTCACTTGCCCTGGCCGTCATTGCAGATAAACAGCAAGACTGGGGCTCTGCTCTTTCCTAGCCTTGCAAAGAGGCACTCTGCTTTTTCTCACTCTGGCACTCCAAAAAGCAAAATGAAACGTTGAACTCTCTCCTCTCCAAGAAAGGTGCTAGGCAGGAATTGTCTTGCTGGTCCTCACTTGCCCTGGCAGTCATTGCAGATAAACAGCAAGACTGGGGCTCTGCTCTTTCCTAGATTTGCAAACAGCCAAAGCAGTTTGTCTCCCTCGTGAGCGCCAAAATGCTAAAATGAAACGTTGCACTCTCTCTCCTCCAAGGAAGGTGCTAGGCAGGAATTGTCTTGCTGGTCCTCACTTGCCCTGGCAGTCATTGCAGATGAACAGCAAGACTGGGGCTCTGCTGTTTCCTAGCCTTGCAAACAGCCAAAGCAGTTTGTCTCCCTCGTGAGCGCCAAAATGCTAAAATGAAACGTTGCACTCTCTCTCCTCCAAGGAAGGTGCTAGGCAGGAATTGTCTTGCTGGTACTCACTTGCCCTGGCAGTCATTGCAGATAAACAGCAAGACTGGGGCTCTGCTCTTTCCTAGCCTTGCAAACAGCCAAAGCAGTTTGTCTCCCTCGTGAGCGCCAAAATGTTAAAATGAAACGTTGCACTCTCTCTCCTCCAAGGAAGGTGCTAGGCAGGAATTGTCTTGCTGGTCCTCACTTGCCCTGGCAGTCATTGCAGATAAACAGCAAGACTGGGGCTCTGCTCTTTCCTAGCCTTGCAAACAGGCACTCTACTTTTTCTCACTCTCGCACTCAAAAAAGCAAAATGAAACGTTGCACTCTCTCTCCTCCAAGGAAGGTGCTAGGCAGGAATTGTCTTGCTGGACCTCACTTGCCCTGGCAGACATTGCACATGAACAGCAAGTCTGGGGCTCTGCTCTTTCCTAGCCTTGCAAACAGCCAAAGCAGTTTGTCTCCCTCGTGAGCGCCAAAATGCTAAAATGAAACGTTGCACTCTCTCTCCTCCAAGGAAGGTGCTAGGCAGGAATTGTCTTGCTGGTCCTCACTTGCCCTGGCCGTCATTGCAGATAAACAGCAAGACTGGGGCTCTGCTCTTTCCAAGCCTTGCAAACAGCCAAAGCAATTTGTCTCGCTCGTGAGCGCCAAAATGCTAAAATGAAACGTTGCACTCTCTCTCCTCCAAGGAAGGTGCTAGGCAGGAATTGTCTTGCTGGTCCTCACTTGTCCTGGCACTCATTTCAGATAAACAGCAAGACTCGGTCTGTGCTCTTTCCTAGCCTTGCAAACAGTCACTCTGCTTTTTCTCACTCTCGCACTCCAAAAAGCAAAATGAAACGTTGCACTCTCTCTCCTCCAAGGAAGGTGCTAGGCAGGAATTGTCTTGCTGGTCCTCACTTGCCCTGGCAGTCATTGCAGATAAACAGCAAGACTGGGGCTCTGCTCTTTCCTAGCCTTGCAAACAGTCAAAGCAGTTTGTCTCGCTCGTGAGCGCCAAAAAGCTAAAATGAAACGCTGCACTCTCTCTCCTCCAAGGAAGGTGCTAGGCAGGAATTGTCTTGCTGGTCCTCACTTGCCCTGGCAGACATTGCAGATAAACAGCAAGACTCGGGCTCTGCTCTGTCCTAGCCTTGCAAACAGCCAAAGCAGTTTGTCTCCCTCGTGAGCGCCAAAATGCTAAAATGAAACGTTGCACTCTCTCTCCTCCAAGGAAGGTGCTAGGCAGGAATTGTCTTGCTGGTCCTCACTTGCCCTGGCAGTCATTGCAGATAAACAGCAAGACTGGGGCTCCAGCCTTTCCTAGCCTTGCAAAGAGGCACTCTGCTTTTTCTCACTCTGGCACTCCAAAAAGCAAAATGAAACGTTGAACTCTCTCCTCTCCAAGGAAGGTGCTAGGCAGGAATTGTCTTGCTGGTCCTCACTTGCCCTGGCAGTCATTGCAGGTAAACAGCAAGACTGGGGCTCTGCTCTTTCCTAGATTTGCAAACAGCCAAAGCAGTTTGTCTCCCTCGTGAGCGCCAAAATGCTAAAATGAAACGTTGCACTCTCTCTCCTCCAAGGAAGGTGCTAGGCAGGAATTGTCTTGCTGGTCCTCACTTGCCCTGGCAGTCATTGCAGATAAACAGCAAGACTGGGGCTCTGCTCTTTTCTAGCCTTGCAAACAGCCAAAGCAGTTTGTCTCGCTCATGATCGCCAAAATGCTAAAATGAAACGCTGCACTCTCCTCCAAGGAAGGCGCTAGGCAGGAATTGTCTTGCTGGTCCTCACTTGCCCTGGCAGTCATTGCAGATAAACAGCAAGACTGGGGCTCTGCTCTTTCCTAGCCTTGCAAAGAGGCACTCTGCTTTTTCTCACTCTGGCACTCCAAAAAGCAAAATGAAACGTTGAACTCTCTCCTCTCCAAGGAAGGTGCTAGGCAGGAATTGTCTTGCTGGTCCTCACTTGCCCTGGCAGTCATTGCAGATAAACAGCAAGACTGGGGCTCTGCTCTTTCCTAGATTTGCAAACAGCCAAAGCTGTTTGTCTCCCTCGTGAGCGCCAAAATGCTAAAATGAAACGTTGCACTCTCTCTCCTCCAAGGAAGGTGCTAGGCAGGAATTGTCTTGCTGGTCCTCACTTGCCCTGGCAGTCATTGCAGATGAACAGCAAGACTGGGGCTCTGCTCTTTCCTAGCCTTGCAAACAGCCAAAGCAGTTTGTCTCCCTCGTGAGCGCCAAAATGCTAAAATGAAACGTTGCACTCTCTCTCCTCCAAGGAAGGTGCTAGGCAGGAATTGTCTTGCTGGTACTCACTTGCCCTGGCAGTCATTGCAGATAAACAGCAAGACTGGGGCTCTGCTCTTTCCTAGCCTTGCAAACAGCCAAAGCAGTTTGTCTCCCTCGTGAGCGCCAAAATGTTAAAATGAAACGTTGCACTCTCTCTCCTCCAAGGAAGGTGCTAGGCAGGAATTGTCTTGCTGGTCCTCACTTGCCCTGGCAGTCATTGCAGATAAACAGCAAGACTGGGGCTCTGCTCTTTCCTAGCCTTGCAAACAGGCACTCTGCTTTTTCTCACTCTCGCACTCAAAAAAGCAAAATGAAACGTTGCACTCTCTCTCCTCCAAGGAAGGTGCTAGGCAGGAATTGTCTTGCTGGACCTCACTTGCCCTGGCAGACATTACACATGAACAGCAAGTCTGGGGCTCTGCTCTTTCCTAGCCTTGCAAACAGCCAAAGCAGTTTGTCTCCCTCGTGAGCGCCAAAATGCTAAAATGAAACGTTGCACTCTCTCTCCTCCAAGGAAGGTGCTAGGCAGGAATTGTCTTGCTGGTCCTCACTTGCCCTGGCAGTCATTGCAGATAAACAGCAAGACTGGGGCTCTGCTCTTTCCAAGCCTTGCAAACAGCCAAAGCAATTTGTCTCGCTCGTGAGCGCCAAAATGCTAAAATGAAACGTTGCACTCTCTCTCCTCCAAGGAAGGTGCTAGGCAGGAATTGTCTTGCTGGTCCTCACTTGCCCTGGCAGTCATTGCAGATAAACAGCAAGACTGGGGCTCTGCTCTTTCCTAGCCTTGCGAACAGGCACTCTGCTTTTTCTCACTCTCGCACTCCAAAAAGCAAAATGAAACGTTGCACTCTCTCTCCTCCAAGGAAGGTGCTAGGCAGGAATTGTCTTGCTGGTCCTCACTTGCCCTGGCAGTCATTGCAGATAAACAGCAAGACTGGGGCTCTGCTCTTTCCTAGCCTTGCAAACAGCCAAAGCAGTTTGTCTCGCTCGTGAGCGCCAAAAAGCTAAAATGAAACGCTGCACTCTCTCTCCTCCAAGGAAGGTGCTAGGCAGGAATTGTCTTGCTGGTCCTCACTTGCCCTGGCAGACATTGCAGATAAACAGCAAGACTCGGGCTCTGCTCTGTCCTAGCCTTGCAAACAGCCAAAGCAGTTTGTCTCCCTCGTGAGCGCCAAAATGCTAAAATGAAACGTTGCACTCTCTCTCCTCCAAGGAAGGTGCTAGGCAGGAATTGTCTTGCTGGTCCTCACTTGCCCTGGCAGTCATTGCAGATAAACAGCAAGACTGGGGCTCCAGTCTTTCCTAGCCTTGCAAAGAGGCACTCTGCTTTTTCTCACTCTGGCACTCCAAAAAGCAAAATGAAACGTTGAACTCTCTCCTCTCCAAGGAACGTGCTAGGCAGGAATTGTCTTGCTGGTCCTCACTTGCCCTGGCAGTCATTGCAGATAAACAGCAAGACTGGGGCTCTGCTCTTTTCTAGCCTTGCAAACAGCCAAAGCAGTTTGTCTCGCTCATGATCGCCAAAATGCTAAAATGAAACGTTGCACTCTCTCTCCTCCAAGGAAGGCGCTAGGCAGGAATTGTCTTGCTGGTCCTCACTTGCCCTGGCAGTCATTGCAGATAAACAGCAAGACTGGGGCTCTGCTCTTTCCTAGCCTTGCAAAGAGGCACTCTGCTTTTTCTCACTCTGGCACTCCAAAAAGCAAAATGAAACGTTGAACTCTCTCCTCTCCAAGGAAGGTGCTAGGCAGGAATTGTCTTGCTGGTCCTCACTTGCCCTGGCAGTCATTGCAGATAAACAGCAAGACTGGGGCTCTGCTCTTTCCTAGATTTGCAAACAGCCAAAGCTGTTTGTCTCCCTCGTGAGCGCCAAAATGCTAAAATGAAACGTTGCACTCTCTCTCCTCCAAGGAAGGTGCTAGGCAGGAATTGTCTTGCTGGTCCTCACTTGCCCTGGCAGTCATTGCAGATGAACAGCAAGACTGGGGCTCTGCTCTTTCCTAGCCTTGCAAACAGCCAAAGCAGTTTGTCTCCCTCGTGAGCGCCAAAATGCTAAAATGAAACGTTGCACTCTCTCTCCTCCAAGGAAGGTGCTAGGCAGGAATTGTCTTGCTGGACCTCACTTGCCCTGGCAGACATTACACATGAACAGCAAGTCTGGGGCTCTGCTCTTTCCTAGCCTTGCAAACAGCCAAAGCAGTTTGTCTCCCTCGTGAGCGCCAAAATGCTAAAATGAAACGTTGCACTCTCTCTCCTCCAAGGAAGGTGCTAGGCAGGAATTGTCTTGCTGGTCCTCACTTGCCCTGGCAGTCATTGCAGATAAACAGCAAGACTGGGGCTCTGCTCTTTCCTGGCCTTGCAAACAGGCACCCTGCTTTTTCTCACTCTCGCACTCAAAAAAGCAAAATGAAACGTTGCACTCTCTCTCCTCCAAGGAAGGTGCTAGGCAGGAATTGTCTTGCTGGACCTCACTTGCCCTGGCAGACATTGCACATGAACAGCAAGTCTGGGGCTCTGCTCTTTCCTAGCCTTGCAAACAGCCAAAGCAGTTTGACTCCCTCGTGAGCGCCAAAATGCTAAAATGAAACGTTGCACTCTCTCTCCTCCAAGGAAGGTGCTAGGCAGGAATTGTCTTGCTGGTCCTCACTTGCCCTGGCAGTCATTGCAGATAAACAGCAAGACTGGGGCTCTGCTCTTTCCAAGCCTTGCAAACAGCCAAAGCAATTTGTCTCGCTCGTGTGCGCCAAAATGCTAAAATGAAACGTTGCACTCTCTCTCCTCCAAGGAAGGTGCTAGGCAGGAATTGTCTTGCTGGTCCTCACTTGCCCTGGCAGTCATTGCAGATAAACAGCAAGACTGGGGCTCTGCTCTTTCCTAGCCTTGCGAACAGGCACTCTGCTTTTTCTCACTCTCGCACTCCAAAAAGCAAAATGAAACGTTGCACTCTCTCTCCTCCAAGGAAGGTGCTAGGCAGGAATTGTCTTGCTGGTCCTCACTTGCCCTGGCAGTCATTGCAGATAAACAGCAAGACTGGGGCTCTGCTCTTTCCTAGCCTTGCAAACAGCCAAAGCAGTTTGTCTCGCTCGTGAGCGCCAAAAAGCTAAAATGAAACGCTGCACTCTCTCTCCTCCAAGGAAGGTGCTAGGCAGGAATTGTCTTGCTGGTCCTCACTTGCCCTGGCAGACATTGCAGATAAACAGCAAGACTCGGGCTCTGCTCTGTCCTAGCCTTGCAAACAGCCAAAGCAGTTTGTCTCCCTCGTGAGCGCCAAAATGCTAAAATGAAACGTTGCACTCTCTCTCCTCCAAGGAAGGTGCTAGGCAGGAATTGTCTTGCTGGTCCTCACTTGCCCTGGCAGTCATTGCAGATAAACAGCAAGACTGGGGCTCCAGTCTTTCCTAGCCTTGCAAACAGCCAAAGCAGTTTGTCTCCCTCGTGAGCGCCAAAATGCTAAAATGAAACGTTGCACTCTCTCTCCTCCAAGGAAGGTGCTAGGCAGGAATTGTCTTGCTGGTCCTCACTTGCCCTGGCAGTCATTGCAGATAAACAGCAAGACTGGGGCTCCAGTCTTTCCTAGCCTTGCAAAGAGGCACTCTGCTTTTTCTCACTCTGGCACTCCAAAAAGCAAAATGAAACGTTGAACGCTCTCCTCTCCAAGGAACGTGCTAGGCAGGAATTGTCTTGCTGGTCCTCACTTGCCCTGGCAGTCATTGCAGATAAACAGCAAGACTGGGGCTCTGCTCTTTTCTAGCCTTGCAAACAGCCAAAGCAGTTTGTCTCGCTCATGATCGCCAAAATGCTAAAATGAAACGTTGCACTCTCTCTCCTCCAAGGAAGGTGCTAGGCAGGAATTGTCTTGCTGGACCTCACTTGCCCTGGCAGACATTGCACATGAACAGCAAGACTGGGGCTCTGCTCTTTCCTAGCCTTGCAAACAGCAAAAGCAGTTTGTCTCGCTCGTGAGCGCCAAAAAGCTAAAATGAAAAGCTGCACTCTCTCTCCTCCAAGGAAGGTGCTAGGCAGGAATTGTCTTGCTGGTCCTCACTTGCCCTGGCAGACATTGCAGATAAACAGCAAGACTCGGGCTCTGCTCTGTCCTAACCTTGCAAACAGCCAAAGCAGTTTGTCTCCCTCGTGAGCGCCAAAATGCTAAAATGAAACGTTGCACTCTCTCTCCTCCAAGGAAGGTGCTAGGCAGGAATTGTCTTGCTGGTCCTCACTTGCCCTGGCAGTCATTGCAGATAAACAGCAAGACTGGGGCTCTGCTCTTTCCTAGCCTTGCAAACAGCCAAAGCAGTTTGTCTCCCTCGTGAGCGCCAAAATGCTAAACTGAAACGTTGCACTCTCTCTCCTCCAAGGAAGGTGCTAGGCAGGAATTGTCTTGCTGGTCCTCACTTGCCCTGGCAGTCATTGCAGATAAACAGCAAGACTGGGGCTCCAGTCTTTCCTAGCCATGCAAAGAGGCACTCTGCTTTTTCTCACTCTGGCACTCCAAAAAGCAAAATGAAACGTTGAACTCTCTCCTCTCCAAGGAAGGTGCTAGGCAAGAATTGTCTTGCTGGTCCTCACTTGCCCTGGCAGTCATTGCAGATAAACAGCAAGACTGGGGCTCTGCTCTTTCCTAGCCTTGCAAACAGCCAAAGCAATTGGTCTCGCTCGTGAGCGCCAAAAAGCTAAAATGAAACGCTGCACTCTCTCTCCTCCAAGGAAGGTGCTAGGCAGGAATTGTCTTGCTGGTCCTCACTTGCCCTGGCAGTCATTGCAGATGAACAGCAAGACTGGGGCTCTGCTCTTTCCTAGCCTTGCAAACAGCCAAAGCAGTTTGTCTCCCTCGTGAGCGCCAAACTGTAAAAATGAAACGTTGCACTCTCTCTCCTCCAAGGAAGGTGCTAGGCAGGAATTGTCTTGCTGGTCCTCACTTGCCCTGGCAGTCATTGCAGATAAACAGCAAGACTGGGGCTCTGCTCTTTCCTAGCCTTGCAAACAGGCACTCTGCTTTTTCTCACTCTCGCACTCCAAAAAGCAAAATGAAACGTTGCACTCTCTCTCCTCCAAGGAAGGTGCTAGGCAGGAATTGTCTTGCTGGACCTCACTTGCCCTGGCAGACATTGCACATGAACAGCAAGACTGGGGCTCTGCTCTTTCCTAGCCTTGCAAATAGCCAAAGCAGTTTGACTCCCTCGTGAGCGCCAAAATGCTAAAATGAAACGTTGCACTCTCTCTCCTCCAAGGAAGGTGCTAGGCAGGAATTGTCTTGCTGGTCCTCACTTGCCCTGGCAGTCATTGCAGATAAACAGCAAGACTGGGGCTCTGCTCTTTCCTAGCCTTGCAAACAGCCAAAGCAATTTGTCTCGCTCGTGAGCGCCAAAATGCTAAAATGAAACGTTGCACTCTCTCTCCTCCAAGGAAGGTGCTAGGCAGGAATTGTCTTGCTGGTCCTCACTTGTCCTGGCACTCATTTCAGATAAACAGCAAGACTGGGGCTCTGCTCTTTCCTAGCCTTGCAAAGAGGCACTCTGCTTTTTCTCACTCTGGCACTCCAAAAAGCAAAATGAAACGTTGAACTCTCTCCTCTCCAAGGAAGGTGCTAGGCAGGAATTGTCTTGCTGGTCCTCACTTGCCCTGGCAGTCATTGCAGATAAACAGCAAGACTGGGGCTCTGCTCTTTCCTAGCCTTGCAAACAGCCAAAGCAGTTTGTCTCCCTCGTGAGCGCCAAAATGCTAATATGAAACGTTGCACTCTCTCTCCTCCAAGGAAGGTGCTAGGCAGGAATTGTCTTGCTGGTACTCACTTGCCCTGGCAGTCATTGCAGATAAACAGCAAGACTGGGGCTCTGCTCTTTCCTAGCCTTGCAAACAGCCAAAGCAGTTTGTCTCCCTCGTGAGCGCCAAAATGTTAAAATGAAACGTTGCACTCTCTCTCCTCCAAGGAAGGTGCTAGGCAGGAATTGTCTTGCTGGTCCTCACTTGCCCTGGCAGTCATTGCAGATAAACAGCAAGACTGGGGCTCTGCTCTTTCCTAGCCTTGCAAACAGGCACTCTGCTTTTTCTCACTCTCGCACTCAAAAAAGCAAAATGAAACGTTGCACTCTCTCTCCTCCAAGGAAGGTGCTAGGCAGGAATTGTCTTGCTGGACCTCACTTGCCCTGGCAGACATTGCACATGAACAGCAAGTCTGGGGCTCTGCTCTTTCCTAGCCTTGCAAACAGCCAAAGGAGTTTGTCTCCCTCGTGAGCGCCAAAATGCTAAAATGAAACGTTGCACTCTCTCTCCTCCAAGGAAGGTGCTAGGCAGGAATTGTCTTGCTGGTCCTCACTTGCCCTGGCAGTCATTGCAGATAAACAGCAAGACTGGGGCTCTGCTCTTTCCAAGCCTTGCAAACAGCCAAAGCAATTTGTCTCGCTCGTGAGCGCCAAAATGCTAAAATGAAACGTTGCACTCTCTCTCCTCCAAGGAAGGTGCTAGGCAGGAATTGTCTTGCTGGTCCTCACTTGCCCTGGCAGTCATTGCAGATAAACAGCAAGACTGGGGCTCTGCTCTTTCCTAGCCTTGCGAACAGGCACTCTGCTTTTTCTCACTCTCGCACTCCAAAAAGCAAAATGAAACGTTGCACTCTCTCTCCTCCAAGGAAGGTGCTAGGCAGGAATTGTCTTGCTGGTCCTCACTTGCCCTGGCAGTCATTGCAGATAAACAGCAAGACTGGGGCTCTGCTCTTTCCTAGCCTTGCAAACAGCCAAAGCAGTTTGTCTCGCTCGTGAGCGCCAAAAAGCTAAAATGAAACGCTGCACTCTCTCTCCTCCAAGGAAGGTGCTAGGCAGGAATTGTCTTGCTGGTCCTCACTTGCCCTGGCAGACATTGCAGATAAACAGCAAGACTCGGGCTCTGCTCTGTCCTAGCCTTGCAAACAGCCAAAGCAGTTTGTCTCCCTCGTGAGCGCCAAAATGCTAAAATGAAACGTTGCACTCTCTCTCCTCCAAGGAAGGTGCTAGGCAGGAATTGTCTTGCTGGTCCTCACTTGCCCTGGCAGTCATTGCAGATAAACAGCAAGACTGGGGCTCCAGTCTTTCCTAGCCTTGCAAAGAGGCACTCTGCTTTTTCTCACTCTGGCACTCCAAAAAGCAAAATGAGACGTTGAACTCTCTCCTCTCCAAGGAACGTGCTAGGCAGGAATTGTCTTGCTGGTCCTCACTTGCCCTGGCAGTCATTGCAGATAAACAGCAAGACTGGGGCTCTGCTCTTTTCTAGCCTTGCAAACAGCCAAAGCAGTTTGTCTCGCTCATGATCGCCAAAATGCTAAAATGAAACGTTGCACTCTCTCTCCTCCAAGGAAGGCGCTAGGCAGGAATTGTCTTGCTGGTCCTCACTTGCCCTGGCAGTCATTGCAGATAAACAGCAAGACTGGGGCTCTGCTCTTTCCTAGCCTTGCAAAGAGGCACTCTGCTTTTTCTCACTCTGGCACTCCAAAAAGCAAAATGAAACGTTGAACTCTCTCCTCTCCAAGGAAGGTGCTAGGCAGGAATTGTCTTGCTGGTCCTCACTTGCCCTGGCAGTCATTGCAGATAAACAGCAAGACTGGGGCTCTGCTCTTTCCTAGATTTGCAAACAGCCAAAGCTGTTTGTCTCCCTCGTGAGCGCCAAAATGCTAAAATGAAACGTTGCACTCTCTCTCCTCCAAGGAAGGTGCTAGGCAGGAATTGTCTTGCTGGTCCTCACTTGCCCTGGCAGTCATTGCAGATGAACAGCAAGACTGGGGCTCTGCTCTTTCCTAGCCTTGCAAACAGCCAAAGCAGTTTGTCTCCCTCGTGAGCGCCAAAATGCTAAAATGAAACGTTGCACTCTCTCTCCTCCAAGGAAGGTGCTAGGCAGGAATTGTCTTGCTGGTACTCACTTGCCCTGGCAGTCATTGCAGATAAACAGCAAGACTGGGGCTCTGCTCTTTCCTAGCCTTGCAAACAGCCAAAGCAGTTTGTCTCCCTCGTGAGCGCCAAAATGTTAAAATGAAACGTTGCACTCTCTCTCCTCCAAGGAAGGTGCTAGGCAGGAATTGTGTTGCTGGTCCTCACTTGCCCTGGCAGTCATTGCAGATAAACAGCAAGACTGGGGCTCTGCTCTTTCCTAGCCTTGCAAACAGGCACTCTGCTTTTTCTCACTCTCGCACTCAAAAAAGCAAAATGAAACGTTGCACTCTCTCTCCTCCAAGGAAGGTGCTAGGCAGGAATTGTCTTGCTGGACCTCACTTGCCCTGGCAGACATTACACATGAACAGCAAGTCTGGGGCTCTGCTCTTTCCTAGCCTTGCAAACAGCCAAAGGAGTTTGTCTCCCTCGTGAGCGCCAAAATGCTAAAATGAAACGTTGCACTCTCTCTCCTCCAAGGAAGGTGCTAGGCAGGAATTGTCTTGCTGGTCCTCACTTGCCCTGGCAGTCATTGCAGATAAACAGCAAGACTGGGGCTCTGCTCTTTCCTAGCCTTGCAAACAGGCACTCTGCTTTTTCTCACTCTCGCACTCAAAAAAGCAAAATGAAACGTTGCACTCTCTCTCCTCCAAGGAAGGTGCTAGGCAGGAATTGTCTTGCTGGACCTCACTTGCCCTGGCAGACATTGCACATGAACAGCAAGTCTGGGGCTCTGCTCTTTCCTAGCCTTGCAAACAGCCAAAGCAGTTTGACTCCCTCGTGAGCGCCAAAATGCTAAAATGAAACGTTGCACTCTCTCTCCTCCAAGGAAGGTGCTAGGCAGGAATTGTCTTGCTGGTCCTCACTTGCCCTGGCAGTCATTGCAGATAAACAGCAAGACTGGGGCTCTGCTCTTTCCAAGCCTTGCAAACAGCCAAAGCAATTTGTCTCGCTCGTGAGCGCCAAAATGCTAAAATGAAACGTTGCACTCTCTCTCCTCCAAGGAAGGTGCTAGGCAGGAATTGTCTTGCTGGTCCTCACTTGCCCTGGCAGTCATTGCAGATAAACAGCAAGACTGGGGCTCTGCTCTTTCCTAGCCTTGCGAACAGGCACTCTGCTTTTTCTCACTCTCGCACTCCAAAAAGCAAAATGAAACGTTGCACTCTCTCTCCTCCAAGGAAGGTGCTAGGCAGGAATTGTCTTGCTGGTCCTCACTTGCCCTGGCAGTCATTGCAGATAAACAGCAAGACTGGGGCTCTGCTCTTTCCTAGCCTTGCAAACAGCCAAAGCAGTTTGTCTCGCTCGTGAGCGCCAAAAAGCTAAAATGAAACGCTGCACTCTCTCTCCTCCAAGGAAGGTGCTAGGCAGGAATTGTCTTGCTGGTCCTCACTTGCCCTGGCAGACATTGCAGATAAACAGCAAGACTCGGGCTCTGCTCTGTCCTAGCCTTGCAAACAGCCAAAGCAGTTTGTCTCCCTCGTGAGCGCCAAAATGCTAAAATGAAACGTTGCACTCTCTCTCCAAGGAAGGTGCTAGGCAGGAATTGTCTTGCTGGTCCTCACTTGCCCTGGCAGTCATTGCAGATAAACAGCAAGACTGGGGCTCCAGTCTTTCCTAGCCTTGCAAAGAGGCACTCTGCTTTTTCTCACTCTGGCACTCCAAAAAGCAAAATGAAACGTTGAACTCTCTCCTCTCCAAGGAACGTGCTAGGCAGGAATTGTCTTGCTGGTCCTCACTTGCCCTGGCAGTCATTGCAGATAAACAGCAAGACTGGGGCTCTGCTCTTTCCTAGCCTTGCAAACAGCCAAAGCAATTGGTCTCGCTCGTGAGCGCCAAAAAGCTAAAATGAAACGCTGCACTCTCTCTCCTCCAAGGAAGGTGCTAGGCAGGAATTGTCTTGCTGGTCCTCACTTGCCCTGGCAGTCATTGCAGATGAACAGCAAGACTGGGGCTCTGCTCTTTCCTAGCCTTGCAAACAGCCAAAGCAGTTTGTCTCCCTCGTGAGCGCCAAAATGCTAAAATGAAACGTTGCACTCTCTCTCCTCCAAGGAAGGTGCTAGGCAGGAATTGTCTTGCTGGTACTCACTTGCCCTGGCAGTCATTGCAGATAAACAGCAAGACTGGGGCTCTGCTCTTTCCTAGCCTTGCAAACAGCCAAAGCAGTTTGTCTCCCTCGTGAGCGCCAAAATGTTAAAATGAAACGTTGCACTCTCTCTCCTCCAAGGAAGGTGCTAGGCAGGAATTGTCTTGCTGGTCCTCACTTGCCCTGGCAGTCATTGCAGATAAACAGCAAGACTGGGGCTCTGCTCTTTCCTAGCCTTGCAAACAGGCACTCTGCTTTTTCTCACTCTCGCACTCCAAAAAGCAAAATGAAACGTTGCACTCTCTCTCCTCCAAGGAAGGTGCTAGGCAGGAATTGTCTTGCTGGACCTCACTTGCCCTGGCAGACATTGCACATGAACAGCAAGACTGGGGCTCTGCTCTTTCCTAGCCTTGCAAATAGCCAAAGCAGTTTGACTCCCTCGTGAGCGCCAAAATGCTAAAATGAAACGTTGCACTCTCTCTCCTCCAAGGAAGGTGCTAGGCAGGAATTGTCTTGCTGGTCCTCACTTGCCCTGGCAGTCATTGCAGATAAACAGCAAGACTGGGGCTCTGCTCTTTCCTAGCCTTCCAAACAGCCAAAGCAATTTGTCTCGCTCGTGAGCGCCAAAATGCTAAAATGAAACGTTGCACTCTCTCTCCTCCAAGGAAGGTGCTAGGCAGGAATTGTCTTGCTGGTCCTCACTTGTCCTGGCACTCATTTCAGATAAACAGCAAGACTCGGTCTGTGCTCTTTCCTAGCCTTGCAAACAGGCACTCTGCTTTTTCTCACTCTCGCACTCCAAAAAGCAAAATGAAACGTTGCACTCTCTCTCCTCCAAGGAAGGTGCTAGGCAGGAATTGTCTTGCTGGTCCTCACTTGCCCTGGCAGTCATTGCAGATAAACAGCAAGACTGGGGCTCTGCTCTTTCCTAGCCTTGCAAACAGCCAAAGCAGTTTGTCTCGCTCGTGAGCGCCAAAAAGCTAAAATGAAACGCTGCACTCTCTCTCCTCCAAGGAAGGTGCTAGGCAGGAATTGTCTTGCTGGTCCTCACTTGCCCTGGCAGACATTGCAGATAAACAGCAAGACTCGGGCTCTGCTCTGTCCTAGCCTTGCAAACAGCCAAAGCAGTTTGTCTCCCTCGTGAGCGCCAAAATGCTAAAATGAAACGTTGCACTCTCTCTCCAAGGAAGGTGCTAGGCAGGAATTGTCTTGCTGGTCCTCACTTGCCCTGGCAGTCATTGCAGATAAACAGCAAGACTGGGGCTCCAGTCTTTCCTAGCCTTGCAAAGAGGCACTCTGCTTTTTCTCACTCTGGCACTCCAAAAAGCAAAATGAAACGTTGAACTCTCTCCTCTCCAAGGAACGTGCTAGGCAGGAATTGTCTTGCTGGTCCTCACTTGCCCTGGCAGTCATTGCAGATAAACAGCAAGACTGGGGCTCTGCTCTTTCCTAGCCTTGCAAACAGCCAAAGCAATTGGTCTCGCTCGTGAGCGCCAAAAAGCTAAAATGAAACGCTGCACTCTCTCTCCTCCAAGGAAGGTGCTAGGCAGGAATTGTCTTGCTGGTCCTCACTTGCCCTGGCAGTCATTGCAGATGAACAGCAAGACTGGGGCTCTGCTCTTTCCTAGCCTTGCAAACAGCCAAAGCAGTTTGTCTCCCTCGTGAGCGCCAAAATGCTAAAATGAAACGTTGCACTCTCTCTCCTCCAAGGAAGGTGCTAGGCAGGAATTGTCTTGCTGGTACTCACTTGCCCTGGCAGTCATTGCAGATAAACAGCAAGACTGGGGCTCTGCTCTTTCCTAGCCTTGCAAACAGCCAAAGCAGTTTGTCTCCCTCGTGAGCGCCAAAATGTTAAAATGAAACGTTGCACTCTCTCTCCTCCAAGGAAGGTGCTAGGCAGGAATTGTCTTGCTGGTCCTCACTTGCCCTGGCAGTCATTGCAGATAAACAGCAAGACTGGGGCTCTGCTCTTTCCTAGCCTTGCAAACAGGCACTCTGCTTTTTCTCACTCTCGCACTCCAAAAAGCAAAATGAAACGTTGCACTCTCTCTCCTCCAAGGAAGGTGCTAGGCAGGAATTGTCTTGCTGGACCTCACTTGCCCTGGCAGACATTGCACATGAACAGCAAGACTGGGGCTCTGCTCTTTCCTAGCCTTGCAAATAGCCAAAGCAGTTTGACTCCCTCGTGAGCGCCAAAATGCTAAAATGAAACGTTGCACTCTCTCTCCTCCAAGGAAGGTGCTAGGCAGGAATTGTCTTGCTGGTCCTCACTTGCCCTGGCAGTCATTGCAGATAAACAGCAAGACTGGGGCTCTGCTCTTTCCTAGCCTTCCAAACAGCCAAAGCAATTTGTCTCGCTCGTGAGCGCCAAAATGCTAAAATGAAACGTTGCACTCTCTCTCCTCCAAGGAAGGTGCTAGGCAGGAATTGTCTTGCTGGTCCTCACTTGTCCTGGCACTCATTTCAGATAAACAGCAAGACTCGGTCTGTGCTCTTTCCTAGCCTTGCAAACAGGCACTCTGCTTTTTCTCACTCTCGCACTCCAAAAAGCAAAATGAAACGTTGCACTCTCTCTCCTCCAAGGAAGGTGCTAGGCAGGAATTGTCTTGCTGGTCCTCACTTGCCCTGGCAGTCATTGCAGATAAACAGCAAGACTGGGGCTCTGCTCTTTTCTAGCCTTGCAAACAGCCAAAGCAGTTTGTCTCGCTCATGATCGCCAAAAAGCTAAAATGAAACGTTGCACTCTCTCTCCTCCAAGGAAGGCGCTAGGCAGGAATTGTCTTGCTGGTCCTCACTTGCCCTGGCAGTCATTGCAGATAAACAGCAAGACTGGGGCTCTGCTCTTTCCTAGCCTTGCAAAGAGGCACTCTGCTTTTTCTCACTCTGGCACTCCAAAAAGCAAAATGAAACGTTGAACTCTCTCCTCTCCAAGGAAGGTGCTAGGCAGGAATTGTCTTGCTGGTCCTCACTTGCCCTGGCAGTCATTGCAGATAAACAGCAAGACTGGGGCTCTGCTCTTTCCTAGCCTTGCAAACAGCCAAAGCAGTTTGTCTCCCTCGTGAGCGCCAAAATGCTAATATGAAACGTTGCACTCTCTCTCCTCCAAGGAAGGTGCTAGGCAGGAATTGTCTTGCTGGTACTCACTTGCCCTGGCAGTCATTGCAGATAAACAGCAAGACTGGGGCTCTGCTCTTTCCTAGCCTTGCAAACAGGCACTCTGCTTTTTCTCACTCTCGCACTCAAAAAAGCAAAATGAAACGTTGCACTCTCTCTCCTCCAAGGAAGGTGCTAGGCAGGAATTGTCTTGCTGGACCTCACTTGCCCTGGCAGACATTGCACATGAACAGCAAGTCTGGGGCTCTGCTCTTTCCTAGCCTTGCAAACAGCCAAAGCAGTTTGACTCCCTCGTGAGCGCCAAAATGCTAAAATGAAACGTTGCACTCTCTCTCCTCCAAGGAAGGTGCTAGGCAGGAATTGTCTTGCTGGTCCTCACTTGCCCTGGCAGTCATTGCAGATAAACAGCAAGACTGGGGCTCTGCTCTTTCCAAGCCTTGCAAACAGCCAAAGCAATTTGTCTCGCTCGTGAGCGCCAAAATGCTAAAATGAAACGTTGCACTCTCTCTCCTCCAAGGAAGGTGCTAGGCAGGAATTGTCTTGCTGGTCCTCACTTGCCCTGGCAGTCATTGCAGATAAACAGCAAGACTGGGGCTCTGCTCTTTCCTAGCCTTGCGAACAGGCACTCTGCTTTTTCTCACTCTCGCACTCCAAAAAGCAAAATGAAACGTTGCACTCTCTCTCCTCCAAGGAAGGTGCTAGGCAGGAATTGTCTTGCTGGTCCTCACTTGCCCTGGCAGTCATTGCAGATAAACAGCAAGACTGGGGCTCTGCTCTTTCCTAGCCTTGCAAACAGCCAAAGCAGTTTGTCTCGCTCGTGAGCGCCAAAAAGCTAAAATGAAACGCTGCACTCTCTCTCCTCCAAGGAAGGTGCTAGGCAGGAATTGTCTTGCTGGTCCTCACTTGCCCTGGCAGACATTGCAGATAAACAGCAAGACTCGGGCTCTGCTCTGTCCTAGCCTTGCAAACAGCCAAAGCAGTTTGTCTCCCTCGTGAGCGCCAAAATGCTAAAATGAAACGTTGCACTCTCTCTCCAAGGAAGGTGCTAGGCAGGAATTGTCTTGCTGGTCCTCACTTGCCCTGGCAGTCATTGCAGATAAACAGCAAGACTGGGGCTCCAGTCTTTCCTAGCCTTGCAAAGAGGCACTCTGCTTTTTCTCACTCTGGCACTCCAAAAAGCAAAATGAAACGTTGAACTCTCTCCTCTCCAAGGAACGTGCTAGGCAGGAATTGTCTTGCTGGTCCTCACTTGCCCTGGCAGTCATTGCAGATAAACAGCAAGACTGGGGCTCTGCTCTTTTCTAGCCTTGCAAACAGCCAAAGCAGTTTGTCTCGCTCATGATCGCCAAAATGCTAAAATGAAACGTTGCACTCTCTCTCCTCCAAGGAAGGTGCTAGGCAGGAATTGTCTTGCTGGACCTCACTTGCCCTGGCAGACATTGCACATGAACAGCAAGACTGGGGCTCTGCTCTTTCCTAGCCTTGCAAACAGCCAAAGCAGTTTGTCTCGCTCGTGAGCGCCAAAAAGCTAAAATGAAACGCTGCACTCTCTCTCCTCCAAGGAAGGTGCTAGGCAGGAATTGTCTTGCTGGTCCTCACTTGCCCTGGCAGACATTGCAGATAAACAGCAAGACTGGGGCTCTGCTCTTTCCTAACCTTGCAAACAGCCAAAGCAGTTTGTCTCCCTCGTGAGCGCCAAAATGCTAAAATGAAACGTTGCACTCTCTCTCCTCCAAGGAAGGTGCTAGGCAGGAATTGTCTTGCTGGTCCTCACTTGCCCTGGCAGTCATTGCAGATAAACAGCAAGACTGGGGCTCTGCTCTTTCCTAGCCTTGCAAACAGCCAAAGCAGTTTGTCTCCCTCGTGAGCGCCAAAATGCTAAAATGAAACGTTGCACTCTCTCTCCTCCAAGGAAGGTGCTAGGCAGGAATTGTCTTGCTGGTCCTCACTTGCCCTGGCAGTCATTGCAGATAAACAGCAAGACTGGGGCTCCAGTCTTTCCTAGCCATGCAAAGAGGCACTCTGCTTTTTCTCACTCTGGCACTCCAAAAAGCAAAATGAAACGTTGAACTCTCTCCTCTCCAAGGAAGGTGCTAGGCAGGAATTGTCTTGCTGGTCCTCACTTGCCCTGGCAGTCATTGCAGATAAACAGCAAGACTGGGGCTCTGCTCTTTCCTAGCCTTGCAAACAGCCAAAGCAATTGGTCTCGCTCGTGAGCGCCAAAAAGCTAAAATGAAACGCTGCACTCTCTCTCCTCCAAGGAAGGTGCTAGGCAGGAATTGTCTTGCTGGTCCTCACTTGCCCTGGCAGTCATTGCAGATGAACAGCAAGACTGGGGCTCTGCTCTTTCCTAGCCTTGCAAACAGCCAAAGCAGTTTGTCTCCCTCGTGAGCGCCAAAATGTTAAAATGAAACGTTGCACTCTCTCTCCTCCAAGGAAGGTGCTAGGCAGGAATTGTCTTGCTGGTCCTCACTTGCCCTGGCAGTCATTGCAGATAAACAGCAAGACTGGGGCTCTGCTCTTTCCTAGCCTTGCAAACAGGCACTCTGCTTTTTCTCACTCTCGCACTCCAAAAAGCAAAATGAAACGTTGCACTCTCTCTCCTCCAAGGAAGGTGCTAGGCAGGAATTGTCTTGCTGGACCTCACTTGCCCTGGCAGACATTGCACATGAACAGCAAGACTGGGGCTCTGCTCTTTCCTAGCCTTGCAAATAGCCAAAGCAGTTTGACTCCCTCGTGAGCGCCAAAATGCTAAAATGAAACGTTGCACTCTCTCTCCTCCAAGGAAGGTGCTAGGCAGGAATTGTCTTGCTGGTCCTCACTTGCCCTGGCAGTCATTGCAGATAAACAGCAAGACTGGGGCTCTGCTCTTTCCTAGCCTTGCAAACAGCCAAAGCAATTTGTCTCGCTCGTGAGCGCCAAAATGCTAAAATGAAACGTTGCACTCTCTCTCCTCCAAGGAAGGTGCTAGGCAGGAATTGTCTTGCTGGTCCTCACTTGTCCTGGCACTCATTTCAGATAAACAGCAAGACTCGGTCTGTGCTCTTTCCTAGCCTTGCAAACAGGCACTCTGCTTTTTCTCACTCTCGCACTCCAAAAAGCAAAATGAAACGTTGCACTCTCTCTCCTCCAAGGAAGGTGCTAGGCAGGAATTGTCTTGCTGGTCCTCACTTGCCCTGGCAGTCATTGCAGATAAACAGCAAGACTGGGGCTCTGCTCTTTTCTAGCCTTGCAAACAGCCAAAGCAGTTTGTCTCGCTCATGATCGCCAAAAAGCTAAAATGAAACGTTGCACTCTCTCTCCTCCAAGGAAGGCGCTAGGCAGGAATTGTCTTGCTGGTCCTCACTTGCCCTGGCAGTCATTGCAGATAAACAGCAAGACTGGGGCTCTGCTCTTTCCTAGCCTTGCAAAGAGGCACTCTGCTTTTTCTCACTCTGGCACTCCAAAAAGCAAAATGAAACGTTGCACTCTCTCCTCTCCAAGGAAGGTGCTAGGCAGGAATTGTCTTGCTGGTCCTCACTTGCCCTGGCAGTCATTGCAGATAAACAGCAAGACTGGGGCTCTGCTCTTTCCTAGCCTTGCAAACAGCCAAAGCAGTTTGTCTCCCTCGTGAGCGCCAAAATGCTAATATGAAACGTTGCACTCTCTCTCCTCCAAGGAAGGTGCTAGGCAGGAATTGTCTTGCTGGTACTCACTTGCCCTGGCAGTCATTGCAGATAAACAGCAAGACTGGGGCTCTGCTCTTTCCTAGCCTTGCAAACAGCCAAAGCAGTTTGTCTCCCTCGTGAGCGCCAAAATGTTAAAATGAAACGTTGCACTCTCTCTCCTCCAAGGAAGGTGCTAGGCAGGAATTGTCTTGCTGGTCCTCACTTGCCCTGGCAGTCATTGCAGATAAACAGCAAGACTGGGGCTCTGCTCTTTCCTAGCCTTGCAAACAGGCACTCTGCTTTTTCTCACTCTCGCACTCAAAAAAGCAAAATGAAACGTTGCACTCTCTCTCCTCCAAGGAAGGTGCTAGGCAGGAATTGTCTTGCTGGACCTCACTTGCCCTGGCAGACATTGCACATGAACAGCAAGTCTGGGGCTCTGCTCTTTCCTAGCCTTGCAAACAGCCAAAGGAGTTTGTCTCCCTCGTGAGCGCCAAAATGCTAAAATGAAACGTTGCACTCTCTCTCCTCCAAGGAAGGTGCTAGGCAGGAATTGTCTTGCTGGTCCTCACTTGCCCTGGCAGTCATTGCAGATAAACAGCAAGACTGGGGCTCTGCTCTTTCCTAGCCTTGCAAACAGGCACTCTGCTTTTTCTCACTCTCGCACTCAAAAAAGCAAAATGAAACGTTGCAGTCTCTCTCCTCCAAGGAAGGTGCTAGGCAGGAATTGTCTTGCTGGACCTCACTTACCCTGGCAGACATTGCACATGAACAGCAAGTCTGGGGCTCTGCTCTTTCCTAGCCTTGCAAACAGCCAAAGCAGTTTGACTCCCTCGTGAGCGCCAAAATGCTAAAATGAAATGTTGCACTCTCTCTCCTCCAAGGAAGGTGCTAGGCAGGAATTGTCTTGCTGGTCCTCACTTGCCCTGGCAGTCATTGCAGATAAACAGCAAGACTGGGGCTCTGCTCTTTCCAAGCCTTGCAAAGAGCCAAAGCAATTTGTCTCGCTCGTGAGCGCCAAAATGCTAAAATGAAACGTTGCACTCTCTCTCCTCCAAGGAAGGTGCTAGGCAGGAATTGTCTTGCTGGTCCTCACTTGTCCTGGCACTCATTTCAGATAAACAGCAAGACTCGGTCTGTGCTCTTTCCTAGCCTTGCAAACAGGCACTCTGCTTTTTCTCACTCTCGCACTCCAAAAAGCAAAATGAAACGTTGCACTCTCTCTCCTCCAAGGAAGGTGCTAGGCAGGAATTGTCTTGCTGGTCCTCACTTGCCCTGGCAGTCATTGCAGATAAACAGCAAGACTGGGGCTCTGCTCTTTCCTAGCCTTGCAAACAGGCACTCTGCTTTTTCTCACTCTCGCACTCCAAAAAGCAAAATGAAACGTTGCACTCTCTCTCCTCCAAGGAAGGTGCTAGGCAGGAATTGTCTTGCTGGACCTCACTTGCCCTGGCAGACATTGCACATGAACAGCAAGACTGGGGCTCTGCTCTTTCCTAGCCTTGCAAATAGCCAAAGCAGTTTGACTCCCTCGTGAGCGCCAAAATGCTAAAATGAAACGTTGCACTCTCTCTCCTCCAAGGAAGGTGCTAGGCAGGAATTGTCTTGCTGGTCCTCACTTGCCCTGGCAGTCATTGCAGATAAACAGCAAGACTGGGGCTCTGCTCTTTCCTAGCCTTGCAAACAGCCAAAGCAATTTGTCTCACTCGTGAGCGCCAAAATGCTAAAATGAAACGTTGCACTCTCTCTCCTCCAAGGAAGGTGCTAGGCAGGAATTGTCTTGCTGGTCCTCACTTGTCCTGGCACTCATTTCAGATAAACAGCAAGACTCGGTCTGTGCTCTTTCCTAGCCTTGCAAACAGGCACTCTGCTTTTTCTCACTCTCGCACTCCAAAAAGCAAAATGAAACGTTGCACTCTCTCTCCTCCAAGGAAGGTGCTAGGCAGGAATTGTCTTGCTGGTCCTCACTTGCCCTGGCAGTCATTGCAGATAAACAGCAAGACTGGGGCTCTGCTCTTTTCTAGCCTTGCAAACAGCCAAAGCAGTTTGTCTCGCTCATGATCGCCAAAATGCTAAAATGAAACGTTGCACTCTCTCTCCTCCAAGGAAGGCGCTAGGCAGGAATTGTCTTGCTGGTCCTCACTTGCCCTGGCAGTCATTGCAGATAAACAGCAAGACTGGGGCTCTGCTCTTTCCTAGCCTTGCAAAGAGGCACTCTGCTTTTTCTCACTCTGGCACTCCAAAAAGCAAAATGAAACGTTGAACTCTCTCCTCTCCAAGGAAGGTGCTAGGCAGGAATTGTCTTGCTGGTCTTCACTTGCCCTGGCAGTCATTGCAGATAAACAGCAAGACTGGGGCTCTGCTCTTTCCTAGATTTGCTAACAGCCAAAGTTGTTTGTCTCCCTCGTGAGCGCCAAAATGCTAAAATGAAACGTTGCACTCTCTCTCCTCCAAGGAAGGTGCTAGGCAGGAATTGTCTTGCTGGTCCTCACTTGCCCTGGCAGTCATTGCAGATGAACAGCAAGACTGGGGCTCTGCTCTTTCCTAGCCTTGCAAACAGCCAAAGCCGTTTGTCTCCCTCGTGAGCGCCAAAATGCTAATATGAAACGTTGCACTCTCTCTCCTCCAAGGAAGGTGCTAGGCAGGAATTGTCTTGCTGGTCCTCACTTGTCCTGGCACTCATTTCAGATAAACAGCAAGACTCGGTCTGTGCTCTTTCCTAGCCTTGCAAACAGGCACTCTGCTTTTTCTCACTCTCGCACTCCAAAAAGCAAAATGAAACGTTGCACTCTCTCTCCTCCAAGGAAGGTGCTAGGCAGGAATTGTCTTGCTGGTCCTCACTTGCCCTGGCAGTCATTGCAGATAAACAGCAAGACTGGGGCTCTGCTCTTTCCTAGATTTGCAAACAGCCAAAGCAGTTTGTCTCGCTCATGATCGCCAAAATGCTAAAATGAAACGTTGCACTCTCTCTCCTCCAAGGAAGGCGCTAGGCAGGAATTGTCTTGCTGGTCCTCACTTGCCCTGGCAGTCATTGCAGATAAACAGCAAGACTGGGGCTCTGCTCTTTCCTAGCCTTGCAAAGAGGCACTCTGCTTTTTCTCACTCTGGCACTCCAAAAAGCAAAATGAAACGTTGAACTCTCTCCTCTCCAAGGAAGGTGCTAGGCAGGAATTGTCTTGCTGGTCTTCACTTGCCCTGGCAGTCATTGCAGATAAACAGCAAGACTGGGGCTCTGCTCTTTCCTAGATTTGCTAACAGCCAAAGTTGTTTGTCTCCCTCGTGAGCGCCAAAATGCTAAAATGAAACGTTGCACTCTCTCTCCTCCAAGGAAGGTGCTAGGCAGGAATTGTCTTGCTGGTCCTCACTTGCCCTGGCAGTCATTGCAGATGAACAGCAAGACTGGGGCTCTGCTCTTTCCTAGCCTTGCAAACAGCCAAAGCCGTTTGTCTCCCTCGTGAGCGCCAAAATGCTAATATGAAACGTTGCACTCTCTCTCCTCCAAGGAAGGTGCTAGGCAGGAATTGTCTTGCTGGTACTCACTTGCCCTGGCAGTCATTGCAGATAAACAGCAAGACTGGGGCTCTGCTCTTTCCTAGCCTTGCAAACAGCCAAAGCAGTTTGTCTCCCTCGTGAGCGCCAAAATGTTAAAATGAAACGTTGCACTCTCTCTCCTCCAAGGAAGGTGCTAGGCAGGAATTGTCTTGCTGGTCCTCACTTGCCCTGGCAGTCATTGCAGATAAACAGCAAGACTGGGGCTCTGCTCTTTCCTAGCCTTGCAAACAGGCACTCTGCTTTTTCTCACTCTCGCACTCAAAAAAGCAAAATGAAACGTTGCACTCTCTCTCCTCCAAGGAAGGTGCTAGGCAGGAATTGTCTTGCTGGACCTCACTTGCCCTGGCAGACATTGCACATGAACAGCAAGTCTGGGGCTCTGCTCTTTCCTAGCCTTGCAAACAGCCAAAGGAGTTTGTCTCCCTCGTGAGCGCCAAAATGCTAAAATGAAACGTTGCACTCTCTCTCCTCCAAGGAAGGTGCTAGGCAGGAATTGTCTTGCTGGTCCTCACTTGCCCTGGCAGTCATTGCAGATAAACAGCAAGACTGGGGCTCTGCTCTTTCCTAGCCTTGCAAACAGGCACTCTGCTTTTTCTCACTCTCGCACTCAAAAAAGCAAAATGAAACGTTGCAGTCTCTCTCCTCCAAGGAAGGTGCTAGGCAGGAATTGTCTTGCTGGACCTCACTTACCCTGGCAGACATTGCACATGAACAGCAAGTCTCGGGCTCTGCTCTTTCCTAGCCTTGCAAACAGCCAAAGCAGTTTGACTCCCTCGTGAGCGCCAAAATGCTAAAATGAAATGTTGCACTCTCTCTCCTCCAAGGAAGGTGCTAGGCAGGAATTGTCTTGCTGGTCCTCACTTGCCCTGGCAGTCGTTGCAGATACACAGCAAGACTGGGGCTCTGCTCTTTCCAAGCCTTGCAAAGAGCCAAAGCAATTTGTCTCGCTCGTGAGCGCCAAAATGCTAAAATGAAACGTTGCACTCTCTCTCCTCCAAGGAAGGTGCTAGGCAGGAATTGTCTTGCTGGTCCTCACTTGTCCTGGCACTCATTTCAGATAAACAGCAAGACTCGGTCTGTGCTCTTTCCTAGCCTTGCAAACAGGCACTCTGCTTTTTCTCACTCTCGCACTCCAAAAAGCAAAATGAAACGTTGCACTCTCTCTCCTCCAAGGAAGGTGCTAGGCAGGAATTGTCTTGCTGGTCCTCACTTGCCCTGGCAGTCATTGCAGATAAACAGCAAGACTGGGGCTCTGCTCTTTCCTAGCCTTGCAAACAGGCACTCTGCTTTTTCTCACTCTCGCACTCCAAAAAGCAAAATGAAACGTTGCACTCTCTCTCCTCCAAGGAAGGTGCTAGGCAGGAATTGTCTTGCTGGACCTCACTTGCCCTGGCAGACATTGCACATGAACAGCAAGACTGGGGCTCTGCTCTTTCCTAGCCTTGCAAATAGCCAAAGCAGTTTGACTCCCTCGTGAGCGCCAAAATGCTAAAATGAAACGTTGCACTCTCTCTCCTCCAAGGAAGGTGCTAGGCAGGAATTGTCTTGCTGGTCCTCACTTGCCCTGGCAGTCATTGCAGATAAACAGCAAGACTGGGGCTCTGCTCTTTCCTAGCCTTGCAAACAGCCAAAGCAATTTGTCTCACTCGTGAGCGCCAAAATGCTAAAATGAAACGTTGCACTCTCTCTCCTCCAAGGAAGGTGCTAGGCAGGAATTGTCTTGCTGGTCCTCACTTGTCCTGGCACTCATTTCAGATAAACAGCAAGACTCGGTCTGTGCTCTTTCCTAGCCTTGCAAACAGGCACTCTGCTTTTTCTCACTCTCGCACTCCAAAAAGCAAAATGAAACGTTGCACTCTCTCTCCTCCAAGGAAGGTGCTAGGCAGGAATTGTCTTGCTGGTCCTCACTTGCCCTGGCAGTCATTGCAGATAAACAGCAAGACTGGGGCTCTGCTCTTTTCTAGCCTTGCAAACAGCCAAAGCAGTTTGTCTCGCTCATGATCGCCAAAATGCTAAAATGAAACGTTGCACTCTCTCTCCTCCAAGGAAGGCGCTAGGCAGGAATTGTCTTGCTGGTCCTCACTTGCCCTGGCAGTCATTGCAGATAAACAGCAAGACTGGGGCTCTGCTCTTTCCTAGCCTTGCAAAGAGGCACTCTGCTTTTTCTCACTCTGGCACTCCAAAAAGCAAAATGAAACGTTGAACTCTCTCCTCTCCAAGGAAGGTGCTAGGCAGGAATTGTCTTGCTGGTCTTCACTTGCCCTGGCAGTCATTGCAGATAAACAGCAAGACTGGGGCTCTGCTCTTTCCTAGATTTGCAAACAGCCAAAGTTGTTTGTCTCCCTCGTGAGCGCCAAAATGCTAAAATGAAACGTTGCACTCTCTCTCCTCCAAGGAAGGTGCTAGGCAGGAATTGTCTTGCTGGTCCTCACTTGCCCTGGCAGTCATTGCAGATAAACAGCAAGACTGGGGCTCTGCTCTTTCCTAGCCTTGCAAAGAGGCACTCTGCTTTTTCTCACTCTGGCATCTCAAAAAGCAAAATGAAACGTTGAACTCTCTCCTCTCCAAGGAAGGTGCTAGGCAGGAATTGTCTTGCTGGTCCTCACTTGCCCTGGCAGTCATTGCAGATAAACAGCAAGACTGGGGGCTCTGCTCTTTCCTAGATTTGCAAACAGCCAAAGCAGTTTGTCTCCCTCGTGAGCGCCAAAATGCTAAAATGAAACGTTGCACTCTCTCTCCTCCAAAGAAGGTGCTAGGCAGGAATTGTCTTGCTGGTCCTCACTTGCCCTGGCAGTCATTGCAGATAAACAGCAAGACTGGGGCTCTGCTCTTTCCTAGCCTTGCAAACAGCCAAAGCAGTTTGTCTCCCTCGTGAGCGCCAAAATGCTAAAATGAAACGTTGCACTCTCTCTCCTCCAAGGAAGGTGCTAGGCAGGAATTGTCTTGCTGGTACTCACTTGCCCTGGCAGTCATTGCAGATAAACAGCAAGACTGGGGCTCTGCTCTTTCCTAGCCTTGCAAACAGCCAAAGCAGTTTGTCTCCCTCGTGAGCGCCAAAATGTTAAAATGAAACGTTGCACTCTCTCTCCTCCAAGGAAGGTGCTAGGCAGGAATTGTCTTGCTGGTCCTCACTTGCCCTGGCAGTCATTGCAGATAAACAGCAAGACTGGGGCTCTGCTCTTTCCTAGCCTTGCAAACAGGCACTCTTCTTTTTCTCACTCTCGCACTCCAAAAAGCAAAATGAAACGTTGCACTCTCTCTCCTCCAAGGAAGGTGCTAGGCAGGAATTGTCTTGCTGGACCTCACTTGCCCTGGCAGACATTGCACATGAACAGCAAGTCTGGGGCTCTGCTCTTTCCTAGATTTGCAAACAGCCAAAGCAGTTTGTCTCCCTCGTGAGCGCCAAAATGCTAAAATGAAACGTTGCACTCTCTCTCCTCCAAGGAAGGTGCTAGGCAGGAATTGTCTTGCTGGTCCTCAGTTGCCCTGGCAGTCATTGCAGATAAACAGCAAGACTGGGGCTCTGCTCTTTCCTAGCCTTGCAAACAGGCACTCTGCTTTTTCTCACTCTCGCACTCCAAAAAGCAAAATGAAACGTTGCACTCTCTCTCCTCCAAGGAAGGTGCTAGGCAGGAATTGTCTTGCTGGACCTCACTTGCCCTGGCAGACATTGCACATGAACAGCAAGTCTGGGGCTCTGCTCTTTCCTAGCCTTGCAAACAGCCAAAGCAGTTTGACTCCCTCGTGAGCGCCAAAATGCTAAAATGAAACGTTGCACTCTCTCTCCTCCAAGGAAGGTGCTAGGCAGGAATTGTCTTGCTGGTCCTCACTTGCCCTGGCAGTCATTGCAGATAAACAGCAAGACTGGGGCTCTGCTCTTTCCAAGCCTTGCAAACAGCCAAAGCAATTTGTCTCGCTCGTGAGCGCCAAAATGCTAAAATGAAACGTTGCACTCTCTCTCCTCCAAGGAAGGTGCTAGGCAGGAATTGTCTTGCTGGTCCTCACTTGTCCTGGCACTCATTTCAGATAAACAGCAAGACTCGGTCTGTGCTCTTTCCTAGCCTTGCAAACAGTCACTCTGCTTTTTCTCACTCTCGCACTCCAAAAAGCAAAATGAAACGTTGCACTCTCTCTCCTCCAAGGAAGGCGCTAGGCAGGAATTGTCTTGCTGGACCTCACTTGCCCTGGCAGTCATTGCAGATAAACAGCAAGACTGGGGCTCTGCTCTTTCCTAGCCTTGCAAACAGCCAAAGCAGTTTGTCTCGCTCGTGAGCGCCAAAAAGCTAAATTGAAACGCTGCACTCTCTCTCCTCCAAGGAAGGTGCTAGGCAGGAATTGTCTTGCTGGTCCTCACTTGCCCTGGCAGATATTGCAGATAAACAGCAAGACTCGGGCTCTGCTCTGTCCTAGCCTTGCAAACAGCCAAAGCAGTTTGTATCCCTCGTGAGCGCCAAAATGCTAAAATGAAACGTTGCACTCTCTCTCCTCCAAGGAAGGTGCTAGGCAGGAATTGTCTTGCTGGTCCTCACTTGCCCTGGCAGTCATTGCAGATAAACAGCAAGACTGGGGCTCCAGTCTTTCCTAGCCTTGCAAAGAGGCACTCTGCTTTTTCTCACTCTGGCACTCCAAAAAGCAAAATGAAACGTTGAACTCTCTCCTCTCCAAGGAACGTGCTAGGCAGGAATTGTCTTGCTGGTCCTCACTTGTCCTGGCAGTCATTGCAGATAAACAGCAAGACTGGGGCTCTGCTCTTTCCTAGATTTGCAAACAGCCAAAGCAGTTTGTCTCCCTCGTGAGCGCCAAAATGCTAAAATGAAACGTTGCACTCTCTCTCCTCCAAGGAAGGTGCTAGGCAGGAATTGTCTTGCTGGTCCTCACTTGCCCTGGCAGTCATTGCAGATAAACAGCAAGACTGGGGCTCTGCTCTTTTCTAGCCTTGCAAACAGCCAAAGCAGTTTGTCTCGCTCGTGAGCGCCAAAATGCTAAAATGAAACGTTGCACACTCTCTCCTCCAAGGAAGGTGCTAGGCAGGAATTGTCTTGCTGGACCTCACTTGCCCTGGCAGACATTGCACATGAACAGCAAGACTGGGGCTCTGCTCTTTCCTAGCCTTGCAAACAGCCAAAGCAGTTTGTCTCGCTCGTGAGCGCCAAAAAGCTAAAATGAAACGCTGCACTCTCTCTCCTCCAAGGAAGGTGCTAGGCAGGAATTGTCTTGCTGGTCCTCACTTGCCCTGGCAGACATTGCAGATAAACAGCAAGACTCGGGCTCTGCTCTGTCCTAACCTTGCAAACAGCCAAAGCAGTTTGTCTCCCTCGTGAGCGCCAAAATGCTAAAATGAAACGTTGCACTCTCTCTCCTCCAAGGAAGGTGCTAGGCAGGAATTGTCTTGCTGGTCCTCACTTGCCCTGGCAGTCATTGCAGATAAACAGCAAGACTGGGGCTCTGCTCTTTCCTAGCCTTGCAAACAGCCAAAGCAGTTTGTCTCCCTCGTGAGCGCCAAAATGCTAAAATGAAACGTTGCACTCTCTCTCCTCCAAGGAAGGTGCTAGGCAGGAATTGTCTTGCTGGTCCTCACTTGCCCTGGCAGTCATTGCAGATAAACAGCAAGACTGGGGCTCCAGTCTTTCCTAGCCATGCAAAGAGGCACTCTGCTTTTTCTCACTCTGGCACTCCAAAAAGCAAAATGAAACGTTGAACTCTCTCCTCTCCAAGGAAGGTGCTAGGCAAGAATTGTCTTGCTGGTCCTCACTTGCCCTGGCAGTCATTGCAGATAAACAGCAAGACTGGGGCTCTGCTCTTTCCTAGCCTTGCAAACAGCCAAAGCAATTGGTCTCGCTCGTGAGCGCCAAAAAGCTAAAATGAAACGCTGCACTCTCTCTCCTCCAAGGAAGGTGCTAGGCAGGAATTGTCTTGCTGGTCCTCACTTGCCCTGGCAGTCATTGCAGATGAACAGCAAGACTGGGGCTCTGCTCTTTCCTAGCCTTGCAAACAGCCAAAGCAGATTGTCTCCCTCGTGAGCGCCAAAATGCTAAAATGAAACGTTGCACTCTCTCTCCTCCAAGGAAGGTGCTAGGCAGGAATTGTCTTGCTGGTACTCACTTGCCCTGGCAGTCATTGCAGATAAACAGCAAGACTGGGGCTCTGCTCTTTCCTAGCCTTGCAAACAGCCAAAGCAGTTTGTCTCCCTCGTGAGCGCCAAAATGTTAAAATGAAACGTTGCACTCTCTCTCCTCCAAGGAAGGTGCTAGGCAGGAATTGTCTTGCTGGTCCTCACTTGCCCTGGCAGTCATTGCAGATAAACAGCAAGACTGGGGCTCTGCTCTTTCCTAGCCTTGCAAACAGGCACTCTGCTTTTTCTCACTCTCGCACTCCAAAAAGCAAAATGAAACGTTGCACTCTCTCTCCTCCAAGGAAGGTGCTAGGCAGGAATTGTCTTGCTGGACCTCACTTGCCCTGGAGACATTGCACATGAACAGCAAGACTGGGGCTCTGCTCTTTCCTAGCCTTGCAAATAGCCAAAGCAGTTTGACTCCCTCGTGAGCGCCAAAATGCTAAAATGAAACGTTGCACTCTCTCTCCTCCAAGGAAGGTGCTAGGCAGGAATTGTCTTGCTGGTCCTCACTTGCCCTGGCAGTCATTGCAGATAAACAGCAAGACTGGGGCTCTGCTCTTTCCTAGATTTGCAAACAGCCAAAGCAGTTTGTCTCGCTCATGATCGCCAAAATGCTAAAATGAAACGTTGCACTCTCTCTCCTCCAAGGAAGGCGCTAGGCAGGAATTGTCTTGCTGGTCCTTCTTGCCCTGGCAGTCATTGCAGATAAACAGCAAGACTGGGGCTCTGCTCTTTCCTAGCCTTGCAAAGAGGCACTCTGCTTTTTCTCACTCTGGCACTCCAAAAAGCAAAATGAAACGTTGAACTCTCTCCTCTCCAAGGAAGGTGCTAGGCAGGAATTGTCTTGCTGGTCCTCACTTGTCCTGGCACTCATTTCAGATAAACAGCAAGACTCGGTCTGTGCTCTTTCCTAGCCTTGCAAACAGGCTCTCTGCTTTTTCTCACTCTCGCACTCCAAAAAGCAAAATGAAACGTTGCACTCTCTCTCCTCCAAGGAAGGTGCTAGGCAGGAATTGTCTTGCTGGTCCTCACTTGCCCTGGCAGTCATTGCAGATAAACAGCAAGACTGGGGCTCTGCTCTTTCCTAGATTTGCAAACAGCCAAAGCAGTTTGTCTCGCTCGTGAGCGCCAAAAAGCTAAAATGAAACGCTGCACTCTCTCTCCTCCAAGGAAGGTGCTAGGCAGGAATTGTCTTGCTGGTCCTCACTTGCCCTGGCAGACATTGCAGATAAACAGCAAGACTCGGGCTCTGCTCTGTCCTAACCTTGCAAACAGCCAAAGCAGTTTGTCTCCCTCGTGAGCGCCAAAATGCTAAAATGAAACGTTGCACTCTCTCTCCTCCAAGGAAGGTGCTAGGCAGGAATTGTCTTGCTGGTCCTCACTTGCCCTGGCAGTCATTGCAGATAAACAGCAAGACTGGGGCTCTGCTCTTTCCTAGCCTTGCAAACAGCCAAAGCAGTTTGTCTCCCTCGTGAGCGCCAAAATGCTAAAATGAAACGTTGCACTCTCTCTCCTCCAAGGAAGGTGCTAGGCAGGAATTGTCTTGCTGGTCCTCACTTGCCCTGGCAGTCATTGCAGATAAACAGCAAGACTGGGGCTCCAGTCTTTCCTAGCCATGCAAAGAGGCACTCTGCTTTTTCTCACTCTGGCACTCCAAAAAGCAAAATGAAACGTTGAACTCTCTCCTCTCCAAGGAAGGTGCTAGGCAAGAATTGTCTTGCTGGTCCTCACTTGCCCTGGCAGTCATTGCAGATAAACAGCAAGACTGGGGCTCTGCTCTTTCCTAGCCTTGCAAACAGCCAAAGCAATTGGTCTCGCTCGTGAGCGCCAAAAAGCTAAAATGAAACGCTGCACTCTCTCTCCTCCAAGGAAGGTGCTAGGCAGGAATTGTCTTGCTGATCCTCACTTGCCCTGGCAGTCATTGCAGATGAACAGCAAGACTGGGGCTCTGCTCTTTCCTAGCCTTGCAAACAGCCAAAGCAGTTTGTCTCCCTCGTGAGCGCCAAAATGCTAAAATGAAACGTTGCACTCTCTCTCCTCCAAGGAAGGTGCTAGGCAGGAATTGTCTTGCTGGTACTCACTTGCCCTGGCAGTCATTGCAGATAAACAGCAAGACTGGGGCTCTGCTCTTTCCTAGCCTTGCAAACAGCCAAAGCAGTTTGTCTCCCTCGTGAGCGCCAAAATGTTAAAATGAAACGTTGCACTCTCTCTCCTCCAAGGAAGGTGCTAGGCAGGAATTGTCTTGCTGGTCCTCACTTGCCCTGGCAGTCATTGCAGATAAACAGCAAGACTGGGGCTCTGCTCTTTCCTAGCCTTGCAAACAGGCACTCTGCTTTTTCTCACTCTCGCACTCCAAAAAGCAAAATGAAACGTTGCACTCTCTCTCCTCCAAGGAAGGTGCTAGGCAGGAATTGTCTTGCTGGACCTCACTTGCCCTGGCAGACATTGCACATGAACAGCAAGACTGGGGCTCTGCTCTTTCCTAGCCTTGCAAATAGCCAAAGCAGTTTGACTCCCTCGTGAGCGCCAAAATGCTAAAATGAAACGTTGCACTCTCTCTCCTCCAAGGAAGGTGCTAGGCAGGAATTGTCTTGCTGGTCCTCACTTGCCCTGGCAGTCATTGCAGATAAACAGCAAGACTGGGGCTCTGCTCTTTCCTAGATTTGCAAACAGCCAAAGCAGTTTGTCTCGCTCATGATCGCCAAAATGCTAAAATGAAACGTTGCACTCTCTCTCCTCCAAGGAAGGCGCTAGGCAGGAATTGTCTTGCTGGTCCTTCTTGCCCTGGCAGTCATTGCAGATAAACAGCAAGACTGGGGCTCTGCTCTTTCCTAGCCTTGCAAAGAGGCACTCTGCTTTTTCTCACTCTGGCACTCCAAAAAGCAAAATGAAACGTTGAACTCTCTCCTCTCCAAGGAAGGTGCTAGGCAGGAATTGTCTTGCTGGTCCTCACTTGTCCTGGCACTCATTTCAGATAAACAGCAAGACTCGGTCTGTGCTCTTTCCTAGCCTTGCAAACAGGCTCTCTGCTTTTTCTCACTCTCGCACTCCAAAAAGCAAAATGAAACGTTGCACTCTCTCTCCTCCAAGGAAGGTGCTAGGCAGGAATTGTCTTGCTGGTCCTCACTTGCCCTGGCAGTCATTGCAGATAAACAGCAAGACTGGGGCTCTGCTCTTTCCTAGATTTGCAAACAGCCAAAGCAGTTTGTCTCGCTCATGATCGCCAAAATGCTAAAATGAAACGTTGCACTCTCTCTCCTCCAAGGAAGGCGCTAGGCAGGAATTGTCTTGCTGGTCCTCACTTGCCCTGGCAGTCATTGCAGATAAACAGCAAGACTGGGGCTCTGCTCTTTCCTAGCCTTGCAAAGAGGCACTCTGCTTTTTCTCACTCTGGCACTCCAAAAAGCAAAATGAAACGTTGAACTCTCTCCTCTCCAAGGAAGGTGCTAGGCAGGAATTGTCTTGCTGGTCCTCACTTGCCCTGGCAGTCATTGCAGATAAACAGCAAGACTAGGGCTCTGCTCTTTCCTAGCCTTGCAAACAGCCAAAGCAGTTTGTCTCCCTCGTGAGCGCCAAAATGCTAAAATGAAACGTTGCACTCTCTCTCCTCCAAGGAAGGTGCTAGGCAGGAATTGTCTTGCTGGTACTCACTTGCCCTGGCAGTCATTGCAGATAAACAGCAAGACTGGGGCTCTGCTCTTTCCTAGCCTTGCAAACAGCCAAAGCAGTTTGTCTCCCTCGTGAGCGCCAAAATGTTAAAATGAAACGTTGCACTCTCTCTCCTCCGAGGAAGGTGCTAGGCAGGAATTGTCTTGCTGGTCCTCACTTGCCCTGGCAGACATTGCACATGAACAGCAAGTCTGGGGCTCTGCTCTTTCCTAGCCTTGCAAACAGCCAAAGCAGTTTGTATCCCTCGTGAGCGCCAAAATGCTAAAATGAAACGTTGCACTCTCTCTCCTCCAAGGAAGGTGCTAGGCAGGAATTGTCTTGCTGGTCCTCACTTGCCCTGGCAGTCATTGCAGATAAACAGCAAGACTGGGGCTCTGCTCTTTCCTAGCCTTGCAAACAGGCACTCTGCTTTTTCTCACTCTCGCACTCAAAAAAGCAAAATGAAACGTTGCACTCTCTCTCCTCCAAGGAAGGTGCTAGGCAGGAATTGTCTTGCTGGACCTCACTTGCCCTGGCAGACATTGCACATGAACAGCAAGTCTGGGGCTCTGCTCTTTCCTAGCCTTGCAAACAGCCAAAGCAGTTTGACTCCCTCGTGAGCGCCAAAATGCTAAAATGAAACGTTGCACTCTCTCTCCTCCAAGGAAGGTGCTAGGCAGGAATTGTCTTGCTGGTCCTCACTTGTCCTGGCACTCATTTCAGATAAACAGCAAGAGTCGGTCTGTGCTCTTTCCTAGCCTTGCAAACAGTCACTCTGCTTTTTCTCACTCTCGCACTCCAAAAAGCAAAATGAAACGTTGCACTCTCTCTCCTCCAAGGAAGGTGCTAGGCAGGAATTGTCTTGCTGGTCCTCACTTGCCCTGGCAGTCATTGCAGATAAACAGCAAGACTGGGGCTCTGCTCTTTCCTAGCCTTGCAAACAGCCAAAGCAGTTTGTCTCGCTCGTGAGCGCCAAAAAGCTAAAATGAAACGCTGCACTCTCTCTCCTCCAAGGAAGGTGCTAGGCAGGAATTGTCTTGCTGGTCCTCACTTGCCCTGGCAGACATTGCAGATAAACAGCAAGACTCGGGCTCTGCTCTGTCCTAGCCTTGCAAACAGCCAAAGCAGTTTGTCTCCCTCGTGAGCGCCAAAATGCTAAAATGAAACGTTGCACTCTCTCTCCTCCAAGGAAGGTGCTAGGCAGGAATTGTCTTGCTGGTCCTCACTTGCCCTGGCAGTCATTGCAGATAAACAGCAAGACTGGGGCTCCAGTCTTTCCTAGCCTTGCAAAGAGGCACTCTGCTTTTTCTCACTCTGGCACTCCAAAAAGCAAAATGAAACGTTGAACTCTCTCCTCTCCAAGGAACGTGCTAGGCAGGAATTGTCTTGCTGGTCCTCACTTGCCCTGGCAGTCATTGCAGATAAACAGCAAGACTGGGGCTCTGCTCTTTCCTAGATTTGCAAACAGCCAAAGCAGTTTGTCTCCCTCGTGAGCGCCAAAATGCTAAAATGAAACGTTGCACTCTCTCTCCTCCAAGGAAGGTGCTAGGCAGGAATTGTCTTGCTGGTCCTCACTTGCCCTGGCAGTCATTGCAGATAAACAGCAAGACTGGGGCTCTGCTCTTTCCTAGCCTTGCAAACAGCCAAAGCAGTTTGTCTCCCTCGTGAGCGCCAAAATGCTAAAATGAAACGTTGCACTCTCTCTCCTCCAAGGAAGGTGCTAGGCAGGAATTGTCTTGCTGGTCCTCACTTGCCCTGGCAGTCATTGCAGATAAACAGCAAGACTGGGGCTCCAGTCTTTCCTAGCCATGCAAAGAGGCACTCTGCTTTTTCTCACTCTGGCACTCCAAAAAGCAAAATGAAACGTTGAACTCTCTCCTCTCCAAGGAAGGTGCTAGGCAAGAATTGTCTTGCTGGTCCTCACTTGCCCTGGCAGTCATTGCAGATAAACAGCAAGACTGGGGCTCTGCTCTTTCCTAGCCTTGCAAACAGCCAAAGCAATTGGTCTCGCTCGTGAGCGCCAAAAAGCTAAAATGAAACGCTGCACTCTCTCTCCTCCAAGGAAGGTGCTAGGCAGGAATTGTCTTGCTGGTCCTCACTTGCCCTGGCAGTCATTGCAGATGAACAGCAAGACTGGGGCTCTGCTCTTTCCTAGCCTTGCAAACAGCCAAAGCAGTTTGTCTCCCTCGTGAGCGCCAAAATGCTAAAATGAAACGTTGCACTCTCTCTCCTCCAAGGAAGGTGCTAGGCAGGAATTGTCTTGCTGGTACTCACTTGCCCTGGCAGTCATTGCAGATAAACAGCAAGACTGGGGCTCTGCTCTTTCCTAGCCTTGCAAACAGCCAAAGCAGTTTGTCTCCCTCGTGAGCGCCAAAATGTTAAAATGAAACGTTGCACTCTCTCTCCTCCAAGGAAGGTGCTAGGCAGGAATTGTCTTGCTGGTCCTCACTTGCCCTGGCAGTCATTGCAGATAAACAGCAAGACTGGGGCTCTGCTCTTTCCTAGCCTTGCAAACAGGCACTCTGCTTTTTCTCACTCTCGCACTCCAAAAAGCAAAATGAAACGTTGCACTCTCTCTCCTCCAAGGAAGGTGCTAGGCAGGAATTGTCTTGCTGGACCTCACTTGCCCTGGCAGACATTGCACATGAACAGCAAGACTGGGGCTCTGCTCTTTCCTAGCCTTGCAAATAGCCAAAGCAGTTTGACTCCCTCGTGAGCGCCAAAATGCTAAAATGAAACGTTGCACTCTCTCTCCTCCAAGGAAGGTGCTAGGCAGGAATTGTCTTGCTGGTCCTCACTTGCCCTGGCAGTCATTGCAGATAAACAGCAAGACTGGGGCTCTGCTCTTTCCTAGATTTGCAAACAGCCAAAGCAGTTTGTCTCGCTCATGATCGCCAAAATGCTAAAATGAAACGTTGCACTCTCTCTCCTCCAAGGAAGGCGCTAGGCAGGAATTGTCTTGCTGGTCCTTCTTGCCCTGGCAGTCATTGCAGATAAACAGCAAGACTGGGGCTCTGCTCTTTCCTAGCCTTGCAAAGAGGCACTCTGCTTTTTCTCACTCTGGCACTCCAAAAAGCAAAATGAAACGTTGAACTCTCTCCTCTCCAAGGAAGGTGCTAGGCAGGAATTGTCTTGCTGGTCCTCACTTGTCCTGGCACTCATTTCAGATAAACAGCAAGACTCGGTCTGTGCTCTTTCCTAGCCTTGCAAACAGGCTCTCTGCTTTTTCTCACTCTCGCACTCCAAAAAGCAAAATGAAACGTTGCACTCTCTCTCCTCCAAGGAAGGTGCTAGGCAGGAATTGTCTTGCTGGTCCTCACTTGCCCTGGCAGTCATTGCAGATAAACAGCAAGACTGGGGCTCTGCTCTTTCCTAGATTTGCAAACAGCCAAAGCAGTTTGTCTCGCTCATGATCGCCAAAATGCTAAAATGAAACGTTGCACTCTCTCTCCTCCAAGGAAGGCGCTAGGCAGGAATTGTCTTGCTGGTCCTCACTTGCCCTGGCAGTCATTGCAGATAAACAGCAAGACTGGGGCTCTGCTCTTTCCTAGCCTTGCAAAGAGGCACTCTGCTTTTTCTCACTCTGGCACTCCAAAAAGCAAAATGAAACGTTGAACTCTCTCCTCTCCAAGGAAGGTGCTAGGCAGGAATTGTCTTGCTGGTCCTCACTTGCCCTGGCAGTCATTGCAGATAAACAGCAAGACTAGGGCTCTGCTCTTTCCTAGCCTTGCAAACAGCCAAAGCAGTTTGTCTCCCTCGTGAGCGCCAAAATGCTAAAATGAAACGTTGCACTCTCTCTCCTCCAAGGAAGGTGCTAGGCAGGAATTGTCTTGCTGGTACTCACTTGCCCTGGCAGTCATTGCAGATAAACAGCAAGACTGGGGCTCTGCTCTTTCCTAGCCTTGCAAACAGCCAAAGCAGTTTGTCTCCCTCGTGAGCGCCAAAATGTTAAAATGAAACGTTGCACTCTCTCTCCTCCGAGGAAGGTGCTAGGCAGGAATTGTCTTGCTGGTCCTCACTTGCCCTGGCAGACATTGCACATGAACAGCAAGTCTGGGGCTCTGCTCTTTCCTAGCCTTGCAAACAGCCAAAGCAGTTTGTATCCCTCGTGAGCGCCAAAATGCTAAAATGAAACGTTGCACTCTCTCTCCTCCAAGGAAGGTGCTAGGCAGGAATTGTCTTGCTGGTCCTCACTTGCCCTGGCAGTCATTGCAGATAAACAGCAAGACTGGGGCTCTGCTCTTTCCTAGCCTTGCAAACAGGCACTCTGCTTTTTCTCACTCTCGCACTCAAAAAAGCAAAATGAAACGTTGCACTCTCTCTCCTCCAAGGAAGGTGCTAGGCAGGAATTGTCTTGCTGGACCTCACTTGCCCTGGCAGACATTGCACATGAACAGCAAGTCTGGGGCTCTGCTCTTTCCTAGCCTTGCAAACAGCCAAAGCAGTTTGACTCCCTCGTGAGCGCCAAAATGCTAAAATGAAACGTTGCACTCTCTCTCCTCCAAGGAAGGTGCTAGGCAGGAATTGTCTTGCTGGTCCTCACTTGTCCTGGCACTCATTTCAGATAAACAGCAAGAGTCGGTCTGTGCTCTTTCCTAGCCTTGCAAACAGTCACTCTGCTTTTTCTCACTCTCGCACTCCAAAAAGCAAAATGAAACGTTGCACTCTCTCTCCTCCAAGGAAGGTGCTAGGCAGGAATTGTCTTGCTGGTCCTCACTTGCCCTGGCAGTCATTGCAGATAAACAGCAAGACTGGGGCTCTGCTCTTTCCTAGCCTTGCAAACAGCCAAAGCAGTTTGTCTCGCTCGTGAGCGCCAAAAAGCTAAAATGAAACGCTGCACTCTCTCTCCTCCAAGGAAGGTGCTAGGCAGGAATTGTCTTGCTGGTCCTCACTTGCCCTGGCAGACATTGCAGATAAACAGCAAGACTCGGGCTCTGCTCTGTCCTAGCCTTGCAAACAGCCAAAGCAGTTTGTCTCCCTCGTGAGCGCCAAAATGCTAAAATGAAACGTTGCACTCTCTCTCCTCCAAGGAAGGTGCTAGGCAGGAATTGTCTTGCTGGTCCTCACTTGCCCTGGCAGTCATTGCAGATAAACAGCAAGACTGGGGCTCCAGTCTTTCCTAGCCTTGCAAAGAGGCACTCTGCTTTTTCTCACTCTGGCACTCCAAAAAGCAAAATGAAACGTTGAACTCTCTCCTCTCCAAGGAACGTGCTAGGCAGGAATTGTCTTGCTGGTCCTCACTTGCCCTGGCAGTCATTGCAGATAAACAGCAAGACTGGGGCTCTGCTCTTTCCTAGATTTGCAAACAGCCAAAGCAGTTTGTCTCCCTCGTGAGCGCCAAAATGCTAAAATGAAACGTTGCACTCTCTCTCCTCCAAGGAAGGTGCTAGGCAGGAATTGTCTTGCTGATCCTCACTTGCCCTGGCAGTCATTACAGATAAACAGCAAGACTGGGGCTCTGCTCTTTTCTAGCCTTGCAAACAGCCAAAGCAGTTTGTCTCGCTCATGATCGCCAAAATGCTAAAATGAAACGTTGCACTCTCTCTCCTCCAAGGAAGGCGCTAGGCAGGAATTGTCTTGCTGGTCCTCACTTGCCCTGGCAGTCATTGCAGATAAACAGCAAGACTGGGGCTCTGCTCTTTCCTAGCCTTGCAAACAGCCAAAGCAATTTGTCTCGCTCGTGAGCGCCAAAATGCTAAAATGAAACGTTGCACTCTCTCTCCTCCAAGGAAGGTGCTAGGCAGGAATTGTCTTGCTGGACCTCACTTGCCCTGGCAGACATTGCACATGAACAGCAAGACTGGGGCTCTGCTCTTTCCTAGCCTTGCAAACAGCCAAAGCAGTTTGTCTCGCTCGTGAGCGCCAAAAAGCTAAAATGAAACGCTGCACTCTCTCTCCTCCAAGGAAGGTGCTAGGCAGGAATTGTCTTGCTGGTCCTCACTTGCCCTGGCAGACATTGCAGATAAACAGCAAGACTCGGGCTCTGCTCTGTCCTAACCATGCAAACAGCCAAAGCAGTTTGTCTCCCTCGTGAGCGCCAAAATGCTAAAATGAAACGTTGCACTCTCTCTCCTCCAAGGAAGGTGCTAGGCAGGAATTGTCTTGCTGGTCCTCACTTGCCCTGGCAGTCATTGCAGATAAACAGCAAGACTGGGGCTCTGCTCTTTCCTAGCCTTGCAAACAGCCAAAGCAGTTTGTCTCCCTCGTGAGCGCCAAAATGCTAAAATGAAACGTTGCACTCTCTCTCCTCCAAGGAAGGTGCTAGGCAGGAATTGTCTTGCTGGTCCTCACTTGCCCTGGCAGTCATTGCAGATAAACAGCAAGACTGGGGCTCCAGTCTTTCCTAGCCATGCAAAGAGGCACTCTGCTTTTTCTCACTCTGGCACTCCAAAAAGCAAAATGAAACGTTGAACTCTCTCCTCTCCAAGGAAGGTGCTAGGCAAGAATTGTCTTGCTGGTCCTCACTTGCCCTGGCAGTCATTGCAGATAAACAGCAAGACTGGGGCTCTGCTCTTTCCTAGCCTTGCAAACAGCCAAAGCAGTTTGTCTCGCTCGTGAGCGCCAAAAAGCTAAAATGAAACGCTGCACTCTCTCTCCTCCAAGGAAGGTGCTAGGCAGGAATTGTCTTGCTGGTCCTCACTTGCCCTGGCAGTCATTGCAGATGAACAGCAAGACTGGGGCTCTGCTCTTTCCTAGCCTTGCAAACAGCCAAAGCAGTTTGTCTCCCTCGTGAGCGCCAAAATGCTAAAATGAAACGTTGCACTCTCTCTCCTCCAAGGAAGGTGCTAGGCAGGAATTGTCTTGCTGGTCCTCACTTGTCCTGGCACTCATTTCAGATAAACAGCAAGAGTCGGTCTGTGCTCTTTCCTAGCCTTGCAAACAGTCACTCTGCTTTTTCTCACTCTCGCACTCCAAAAAGCAAAATGAAACGTTGCACTCTCTCTCCTCCAAGGAAGGTGCTAGGCAGGAATTGTCTTGCTGGTCCTCACTTGCCCTGGCAGTCATTGCAGATAAACAGCAAGACTGGGGCTCTGCTCTTTCCTAGCCTTGCAAACAGCCAAAGCAGTTTGTCTCGCTCGTGAGCGCCAAAAAGCTAAAATGAAACGCTGCACTCTCTCTCCTCCAAGGAAGGTGCTAGGCAGGAATTGTCTTGCTGGTCCTCACTTGCCCTGGCAGACATTGCAGATAAACAGCAAGACTCGGGCTCTGCTCTGTCCTAGCCTTGCAAACAGCCAAAGCAGTTTGTCTCCCTCGTGAGCGCCAAAATGCTAAAATGAAACGTTGCACTCTCTCTCCTCCAAGGAAGGTGCTAGGCAGGAATTGTCTTGCTGGTCCTCACTTGCCCTGGCAGTCATTGCAGATAAACAGCAAGACTGGGGCTCCAGTCTTTCCTAGCCTTGCAAAGAGGCACTCTGCTTTTTCTCACTCTGGCACTCCAAAAAGCAAAATGAAACGTTGCACTCTCTCTCCTCCAAGGAAGGTGCTAGGCAGGAATTGTCTTGCTGGTCCTCACTTGCCCTGGCAGTCATTGCAGATAAACAGCAAGACTGGGGCTCCAGTCTTTCCTAGCCATGCAAAGAGGCACTCTGCTTTTTCTCACTCTGGCACTCCAAAAAGCAAAATGAAACGTTGAACTCTCTCCTCTCCAAGGAAGGTGCTAGGCAAGAATTGTCTTGCTGGTCCTCACTTGCCCTGGCAGTCATTGCAGATAAACAGCAAGACTGGGGCTCTGCTCTTTCCTAGCCTTGCAAACAGCCAAAGCAGTTTGTCTCGCTCGTGAGCGCCAAAAAGCTAAAATGAAACGCTGCACTCTCTCTCCTCCAAGGAAGGTGCTAGGCAGGAATTGTCTTGCTGGTCCTCACTTGCCCTGGCAGTCATTGCAGATGAACAGCAAGACTGGGGCTCTGCTCTTTCCTAGCCTTGCAAACAGCCAAAGCAGTTTGTCTCCCTCGTGAGCGCCAAAATGCTAAAATGAAACGTTGCACTCTCTCTCCTCCAAGGAAGGTGCTAGGCAGGAATTGTCTTGCTGGTACTCACTTGCCCTGGCAGTCATTGCAGATAAACAGCAAGACTGGGGCTCTGCTCTTTCCTAGCCTTGCAAACAGCCAAAGCAGTTTGTCTCCCTCGTGAGCGCCAAAATGTTAAAATGAAACGTTGCACTCTCTCTCCTCCAAGGAAGGTGCTAGGCAGGAATTGTCTTGCTGGTCCTCACTTGCCCTGGCAGTCATTGCAGATAAACAGCAAGACTGGGGCTCTGCTCTTTCCTAGCCTTGCAAACAGGCACTCTGCTTTTTCTCACTCTCGCACTCCAAAAAGCAAAATGAAACGTTGCACTCTCTCTCCTCCAAGGAAGGTGCTAGGCAGGAATTGTCTTGCTGGACCTCACTTGCCCTGGCAGACATTGCACATGAACAGCAAGACTGGGGCTCTGCTCTTTCCTAGCCTTGCAAATAGCCAAAGCAGTTTGACTCCCTCGTGAGCGCCAAAATGCTAAAATGAAACGTTGCACTCTCTCTCCTCCAAGGAAGGTGCTAGGCAGGAATTGTCTTGCTGGTCCTCACTTGCCCTGGCAGTCATTGCAGATAAACAGCAAGACTGGGGCTCTGCTCTTTCCTAGATTTGCAAACAGCCAAAGCAGTTTGTCTCGCTCATGATCGCCAAAATGCTAAAATGAAACGTTGCACTCTCTCTCCTCCAAGGAAGGCGCTAGGCAGGAATTGTCTTGCTGGTCCTTCTTGCCCTGGCAGTCATTGCAGATAAACAGCAAGACTGGGGCTCTGCTCTTTCCTAGCCTTGCAAAGAGGCACTCTGCTTTTTCTCACTCTGGCACTCCAAAAAGCAAAATGAAACGTTGAACTCTCTCCTCTCCAAGGAAGGTGCTAGGCAGGAATTGTCTTGCTGGTCCTCACTTGTCCTGGCACTCATTTCAGATAAACAGCAAGACTCGGTCTGTGCTCTTTCCTAGCCTTGCAAACAGGCTCTCTGCTTTTTCTCACTCTCGCACTCCAAAAAGCAAAATGAAACGTTGCACTCTCTCTCCTCCAAGGAAGGTGCTAGGCAGGAATTGTCTTGCTGGTCCTCACTTGCCCTGGCAGTCATTGCAGATAAACAGCAAGACTGGGGCTCTGCTCTTTCCTAGATTTGCAAACAGCCAAAGCAGTTTGTCTCGCTCATGATCGCCAAAATGCTAAAATGAAACGTTGCACTCTCTCTCCTCCAAGGAAGGCGCTAGGCAGGAATTGTCTTGCTGGTCCTCACTTGCCCTGGCAGTCATTGCAGATAAACAGCAAGACTGGGGCTCTGCTCTTTCCTAGCCTTGCAAAGAGGCACTCTGCTTTTTCTCACTCTGGCACTCCAAAAAGCAAAATGAAACGTTGAACTCTCTCCTCTCCAAGGAAGGTGCTAGGCAGGAATTGTCTTGCTGGTCCTCACTTGCCCTGGCAGTCATTGCAGATAAACAGCAAGACTAGGGCTCTGCTCTTTCCTAGCCTTGCAAACAGCCAAAGCAGTTTGTCTCCCTCGTGAGCGCCAAAATGCTAAAATGAAACGTTGCACTCTCTCTCCTCCAAGGAAGGTGCTAGGCAGGAATTGTCTTGCTGGTACTCACTTGCCCTGGCAGTCATTGCAGATAAACAGCAAGACTGGGGCTCTGCTCTTTCCTAGCCTTGCAAACAGGCACTCTGCTTTTTCTCACTCTCGCACTCAAAAAAGCAAAATGAAACGTTGCACTCTCTCTCCTCCAAGGAAGGTGCTAGGCAGGAATTGTCTTGCTGGACCTCACTTGCCCTGGCAGACATTGCACATGAACAGCAAGTCTGGGGCTCTGCTCTTTCCTAGCCTTGCAAACAGCCAAAGCAGTTTGACTCCCTCGTGAGCGCCAAAATGCTAAAATGAAACGTTGCACTCTCTCTCCTCCAAGGAAGGTGCTAGGCAGGAATTGTCTTGCTGGTCCTCACTTGTCCTGGCACTCATTTCAGATAAACAGCAAGAGTCGGTCTGTGCTCTTTCCTAGCCTTGCAAACAGTCACTCTGCTTTTTCTCACTCTCGCACTCCAAAAAGCAAAATGAAACGTTGCACTCTCTCTCCTCCAAGGAAGGTGCTAGGCAGGAATTGTCTTGCTGGTCCTCACTTGCCCTGGCAGTCATTGCAGATAAACAGCAAGACTGGGGCTCTGCTCTTTCCTAGCCTTGCAAACAGCCAAAGCAGTTTGTCTCGCTCGTGAGCGCCAAAAAGCTAAAATGAAACGCTGCACTCTCTCTCCTCCAAGGAAGGTGCTAGGCAGGAATTGTCTTGCTGGTCCTCACTTGCCCTGGCAGACATTGCAGATAAACAGCAAGACTCGGGCTCTGCTCTGTCCTAGCCTTGCAAACAGCCAAAGCAGTTTGTCTCCCTCGTGAGCGCCAAAATGCTAAAATGAAACGTTGCACTCTCTCTCCTCCAAGGAAGGTGCTAGGCAGGAATTGTCTTGCTGGTCCTCACTTGCCCTGGCAGTCATTGCAGATAAACAGCAAGACTGGGGCTCCAGTCTTTCCTAGCCTTGCAAAGAGGCACTCTGCTTTTTCTCACTCTGGCACTCCAAAAAGCAAAATGAAACGTTGAACTCTCTCCTCTCCAAGGAACGTGCTAGGCAGGAATTGTCTTGCTGGTCCTCACTTGCCCTGGCAGTCATTGCAGATAAACAGCAAGACTGGGGCTCTGCTCTTTCCTAGATTTGCAAACAGCCAAAGCAGTTTGTCTCCCTCGTGAGCGCCAAAATGCTAAAATGAAACGTTGCACTCTCTCTCCTCCAAGGAAGGTGCTAGGCAGGAATTGTCTTGCTGATCCTCACTTGCCCTGGCAGTCATTACAGATAAACAGCAAGACTGGGGCTCTGCTCTTTTCTAGCCTTGCAAACAGCCAAAGCAGTTTGTCTCGCTCATGATCGCCAAAATGCTAAAATGAAACGTTGCACTCTCTCTCCTCCAAGGAAGGCGCTAGGCAGGAATTGTCTTGCTGGTCCTCACTTGCCCTGGCAGTCATTGCAGATAAACAGCAAGACTGGGGCTCTGCTCTTTCCTAGCCTTGCAAACAGCCAAAGCAATTTGTCTCGCTCGTGAGCGCCAAAATGCTAAAATGAAACGTTGCACTCTCTCTCCTCCAAGGAAGGTGCTAGGCAGGAATTGTCTTGCTGGACCTCACTTGCCCTGGCAGACATTGCACATGAACAGCAAGACTGGGGCTCTGCTCTTTCCTAGCCTTGCAAACAGCCAAAGCAGTTTGTCTCGCTCGTGAGCGCCAAAAAGCTAAAATGAAACGCTGCACTCTCTCTCCTCCAAGGAAGGTGCTAGGCAGGAATTGTCTTGCTGGTCCTCACTTGCCCTGGCAGACATTGCAGATAAACAGCAAGACTCGGGCTCTGCTCTGTCCTAACCATGCAAACAGCCAAAGCAGTTTGTCTCCCTCGTGAGCGCCAAAATGCTAAAATGAAACGTTGCACTCTCTCTCCTCCAAGGAAGGTGCTAGGCAGGAATTGTCTTGCTGGTCCTCACTTGCCCTGGCAGTCATTGCAGATAAACAGCAAGACTGGGGCTCTGCTCTTTCCTAGCCTTGCAAACAGCCAAAGCAGTTTGTCTCCCTCGTGAGCGCCAAAATGCTAAAATGAAACGTTGCACTCTCTCTCCTCCAAGGAAGGTGCTAGGCAGGAATTGTCTTGCTGGTCCTCACTTGCCCTGGCAGTCATTGCAGATAAACAGCAAGACTGGGGCTCCAGTCTTTCCTAGCCATGCAAAGAGGCACTCTGCTTTTTCTCACTCTGGCACTCCAAAAAGCAAAATGAAACGTTGAACTCTCTCCTCTCCAAGGAAGGTGCTAGGCAAGAATTGTCTTGCTGGTCCTCACTTGCCCTGGCAGTCATTGCAGATAAACAGCAAGACTGGGGCTCTGCTCTTTCCTAGCCTTGCAAACAGCCAAAGCAGTTTGTCTCGCTCGTGAGCGCCAAAAAGCTAAAATGAAACGCTGCACTCTCTCTCCTCCAAGGAAGGTGCTAGGCAGGAATTGTCTTGCTGGTCCTCACTTGCCCTGGCAGTCATTGCAGATGAACAGCAAGACTGGGGCTCTGCTCTTTCCTAGCCTTGCAAACAGCCAAAGCAGTTTGTCTCCCTCGTGAGCGCCAAAATGCTAAAATGAAACGTTGCACTCTCTCTCCTCCAAGGAAGGTGCTAGGCAGGAATTGTCTTGCTGGTCCTCACTTGTCCTGGCACTCATTTCAGATAAACAGCAAGAGTCGGTCTGTGCTCTTTCCTAGCCTTGCAAACAGTCACTCTGCTTTTTCTCACTCTCGCACTCCAAAAAGCAAAATGAAACGTTGCACTCTCTCTCCTCCAAGGAAGGTGCTAGGCAGGAATTGTCTTGCTGGTCCTCACTTGCCCTGGCAGTCATTGCAGATAAACAGCAAGACTGGGGCTCTGCTCTTTCCTAGCCTTGCAAACAGCCAAAGCAGTTTGTCTCGCTCGTGAGCGCCAAAAAGCTAAAATGAAACGCTGCACTCTCTCTCCTCCAAGGAAGGTGCTAGGCAGGAATTGTCTTGCTGGTCCTCACTTGCCCTGGCAGACATTGCAGATAAACAGCAAGACTCGGGCTCTGCTCTGTCCTAGCCTTGCAAACAGCCAAAGCAGTTTGTCTCCCTCGTGAGCGCCAAAATGCTAAAATGAAACGTTGCACTCTCTCTCCTCCAAGGAAGGTGCTAGGCAGGAATTGTCTTGCTGGTCCTCACTTGCCCTGGCAGTCATTGCAGATAAACAGCAAGACTGGGGCTCCAGTCTTTCCTAGCCTTGCAAAGAGGCACTCTGCTTTTTCTCACTCTGGCACTCCAAAAAGCAAAATGAAACGTTGCACTCTCTCTCCTCCAAGGAAGGTGCTAGGCAGGAATTGTCTTGCTGGTCCTCACTTGCCCTGGCAGTCATTGCAGATAAACAGCAAGACTGGGGCTCCAGTCTTTCCTAGCCATGCAAAGAGGCACTCTGCTTTTTCTCACTCTGGCACTCCAAAAAGCAAAATGAAACGTTGAACTCTCTCCTCTCCAAGGAAGGTGCTAGGCAAGAATTGTCTTGCTGGTCCTCACTTGCCCTGGCAGTCATTGCAGATAAACAGCAAGACTGGGGCTCTGCTCTTTCCTAGCCTTGCAAACAGCCAAAGCAGTTTGTCTCGCTCGTGAGCGCCAAAAAGCTAAAATGAAACGCTGCACTCTCTCTCCTCCAAGGAAGGTGCTAGGCAGGAATTGTCTTGCTGGTCCTCACTTGCCCTGGCAGTCATTGCAGATGAACAGCAAGACTGGGGCTCTGCTCTTTCCTAGCCTTGCAAACAGCCAAAGCAGTTTGTCTCCCTCGTGAGCGCCAAAATGCTAAAATGAAACGTTGCACTCTCTCTCCTCCAAGGAAGGTGCTAGGCAGGAATTGTCTTGCTGGTCCTCACTTGTCCTGGCACTCATTTCAGATAAACAGCAAGAGTCGGTCTGTGCTCTTTCCTAGCCTTGCAAACAGTCACTCTGCTTTTTCTCACTCTCGCACTCCAAAAAGCAAAATGAAACGTTGCACTCTCTCTCCTCCAAGGAAGGTGCTAGGCAGGAATTGTCTTGCTGGTCCTCACTTGCCCTGGCAGTCATTGCAGATAAACAGCAAGACTGGGGCTCTGCTCTTTCCTAGCCTTGCAAACAGCCAAAGCAGTTTGTCTCGCTCGTGAGCGCCAAAAAGCTAAAATGAAACGCTGCACTCTCTCTCCTCCAAGGAAGGTGCTAGGCAGGAATTGTCTTGCTGGTCCTCACTTGCCCTGGCAGACATTGCAGATAAACAGCAAGACTCGGGCTCTGCTCTGTCCTAGCCTTGCAAACAGCCAAAGCAGTTTGTCTCCCTCGTGAGCGCCAAAATGCTAAAATGAAACGTTGCACTCTCTCTCCTCCAAGGAAGGTGCTAGGCAGGAATTGTCTTGCTGGTCCTCACTTGCCCTGGCAGTCATTGCAGATAAACAGCAAGACTGGGGCTCCAGTCTTTCCTAGCCTTGCAAAGAGGCACTCTGCTTTTTCTCACTCTGGCACTCCAAAAAGCAAAATGAAACGTTGCACTCTCTCTCCTCCAAGGAAGGTGCTAGGCAGGAATTGTCTTGCTGGTCCTCACTTGCCCTGGCAGTCATTGCAGATAAACAGCAAGACTGGGGCTCTGCTCTTTCCTAGATTTGCAAACAGCCAAAGCAGTTTGTCTCCCTCGTGAGCGCCAAAATGCTAAAATGAAACGTTGCTCTCTCTCTCCTCCAAGGAAGGTGCTAGGCAGGAATTGTCTTGCTGATCCTCACTTGCCCTGGCAGTCATTACAGATAAACAGCAAGACTGGGGCTCTGCTCTTTTCTAGCCTTGCAAACAGCCAAAGCAGTTTGTCTCGCTCATGATCGCCAAAATGCTAAAATGAAACGTTGCACTCTCTCTCCTCCAAGGAAGGCGCTAGGCAGGAATTGTCTTGCTGGTCCTCACTTGCCCTGGCAGTCATTGCAGATAAACAGCAAGACTGGGGCTCTGCTCTTTCCTAGCCTTGCAAACAGCCAAAGCAATTTGTCTCGCTCGTGAGCGCCAAAATGCTAAAATGAAACGTTGCACTCTCTCTCCTCCAAGGAAGGTGCTAGGCAGGAATTGTCTTGCTGGACCTCACTTGCCCTGGCAGACATTGCACATGAACAGCAAGACTGGGGCTCTGCTCTTTCCTAGCCTTGCAAACAGCCAAAGCAGTTTGTCTCGCTCGTGAGCGCCAAAAAGCTAAAATGAAACGCTGCACTCTCTCTCCTCCAAGGAAGGTGCTAGGCAGGAATTGTCTTGCTGGTCCTCACTTGCCCTGGCAGACATTGCAGATAAAAAGCAAGACTCGGGCTCTGCTCTGTCCTAACCTTGCAAACAGGCAGAGCAGTTTGTCTCCCTCGTGAGCGCCAAAATGCTAAAATGAAACGTTGCACTCTCTCTCCTCCAAGGAAGGTGCTAGGCAGGAATTGTCTTGCTGGTCCTCACTTGCCCTGGCAGTCATTGCAGATAAACAGCAAGACTGGGGCTCTGCTCTTTCCTAGCCTTGCAAACAGCCAAAGCAGTTTGTCTCCCTCGTGAGCGCCAAAATGCTAAAATGAAACGTTGCACTCTCTCTCCTCCAAGGAAGGTGCTAGGCAGGAATTGTCTTGCTGGTCCTCACTTGCCCTGGCAGTCATTGCAGATAAACAGCAAGACTGGGGCTCCAGTCTTTCCTAGCCATGCAAAGAGGCACTCTGCTTTTTCTCACTCTGGCACTCCAAAAAGCAAAATGAAACGTTGAACTCTCTCCTCTCCAAGGAAGGTGCTAGGCAAGAATTGTCTTGCTGGTCCTCACTTGCCCTGGCAGTCATTGCAGATAAACAGCAAGACTGGGGCTCTGCTCTTTCCTAGCCTTGCAAACAGCCAAAGCAGTTTGTCTCGCTCGTGAGCGCCCAAAAGCTAAAATGAAACGCTGCACTCTCTCTCCTCCAAGGAAGGTGCTAGGCAGGAATTGTCTTGCTGGTCCTCACTTGCCCTGGCAGTCATTGCAGATGAACAGCAAGACTGGGGCTCTGCTCTTTCCTAGCCTTGCAAACAGCCAAAGCAGTTTGTCTCCCTCGTGAGCGCCAAAATGCTAAAATGAAACGTTGCACTCTCTCTCCTCCAAGGAAGGTGCTAGGCAGGAATTGTCTTGCTGGTCCTCACTTGCCCTGGCAGTCATTGCAGATAAACAGCAAGACTGGGGCTCTGCTCTTTCCTAGCCTTGCAAACAGCCAAAGCAGTTTGTCTCCCTCGTGAGCGCCAAAATGCTAAAATGAAACGTTGCACTCTCTCTCCTCCAAGGAAGGTGCTAGGCAGGAATTGTCTTGCTGGTCCTCACTTGCCCTGGCAGTCATTGCAGATAAACAGCAAGACTGGGGCTCTGCTCTTTCCTAGCCTTGCAAACAGGCACTCTGCTTTTTCTCACTCTCGCACTCCAAGAAGCTAAAATGAAACATTGCACTCTCGCTCCTCCAAGGAAGGTGCTAGGCAGGAATTGTCTTGCTGGTCGTCACTTGCCCTGGCAGTCATTGCAGATAAACGGCAAGACTGGGGGTCTGCTCTTTCCTAGCCTTGCAAACAGGAACTCTGCTTTTTCTCACTCTCGCACTCCAAAAAGCAAAATGAAACGTTGCACTCTCTCTCCTCCAAGGAAGGTGCTAGGCAGGAATGGTCTTGCTGGTCCTCACTTGCCCTGGCAGTCATTGCAGATAAACAGCAAGACTGGGGCTCTGCTCTTTCCTAGCCTTGCAAACAGCCAAAGCAGTTTGTCTCCCTCGTGAGCGCCAAAATGCTAAAATGAAACGTTGCACTCTCTCTCCTCCAAGGAAGGTGCTAGGCAGGAATTGTCTTGCTGGTCCTCACTTGCCCTGGCAGTCATTGCAGATAAACAGCAAGACTGGGGCTCCAGTCTTTCCTAGCCTTGCAAAGAGGCACTCTGCTTTTTCTCACTCTGGCACTCCAAAAAGCAAAATGAAACGTTGAACTCTCTCCTCTCCAAGGAACGTGCTAGGCAGGAATTGTCTTGCTGGTCCTCACTTGCCCTGGCAGTCATTGCAGATAAACAGCAAGACTGGGGCTCTGCTCTTTCCTAGATTTGCAAACAGCCAAAGCAGTTTGTCTCCCTCGTGAGCGCCAAAATGCTAAAATGAAACGTTGCACTCTCTCTCCTCCAAGGAAGGTGCTAGGCAGGAATTGTCTTGCTGGTCCTCACTTGCCCTGGCAGTCATTGCAGATGAACAGCAAGACTGGGGCTCTGCTCTTTCCTAGCCTTGCAAACAGCCAAAGCAGTTTGTCTCCCTCGTGAGCGCCAAAATGCTAAAATGAAACGTTGCACTCTCTCTCCTCCAAGGAAGGTGCTAGGCAGGAATTGTCTTGCTGGTCCTCACTTGCCCTGGCAGTCATTGCAGATAAACAGCAAGACTGGGGCTCTGCTCTTTCCTAGCCTTGCAAACAGCCAAAGCAGTTTGTCTCCCTCGTGAGCGCCAAAATGCTAAAATGAAACGTTGCACTCTCTCTCCTCCAAGGAAGGTGCTAGGCAGGAATTGTCTTGCTGGTCCTCACTTGCCCTGGCAGTCATTGCAGATAAACAGCAAGACTGGGGCTCTGCTCTTTCCTAGCCTTGCAAACAGGCACTCTGCTTTTTCTCACTCTCGCACTCCAAGAAGCTAAAATGAAACATTGCACTCTCGCTCCTCCAAGGAAGGTGCTAGGCAGGAATTGTCTTGCTGGTCGTCACTTGCCCTGGCAGTCATTGCAGATAAACGGCAAGACTGGGGGTCTGCTCTTTCCTAGCCTTGCAAACAGGAACTCTGCTTTTTCTCACTCTCGCACTCCAAAAAGCAAAATGAAACGTTGCACTCTCTCTCCTCCAAGGAAGGTGCTAGGCAGGAATGGTCTTGCTGGTCCTCACTTGCCCTGGCAGTCATTGCAGATAAACAGCAAGACTGGGGCTCTGCTCTTTCCTAGCCTTGCAAACAGCCAAAGCAGTTTGTCTCCCTCGTGAGCGCCAAAATGCTAAAATGAAACGTTGCACTCTCTCTCCTCCAAGGAAGGTGCTAGGCAGGAATTGTCTTGCTGGTCCTCACTTGCCCTGGCAGTCATTGCAGATAAACAGCAAGACTGGGGCTCCAGTCTTTCCTAGCCTTGCAAAGAGGCACTCTGCTTTTTCTCACTCTGGCACTCCAAAAAGCAAAATGAAACGTTGAACTCTCTCCTCTCCAAGGAACGTGCTAGGCAGGAATTGTCTTGCTGGTCCTCACTTGCCCTGGCAGTCATTGCAGATAAACAGCAAGACTGGGGCTCTGCTCTTTCCTAGATTTGCAAACAGCCAAAGCAGTTTGTCTCCCTCGTGAGCGCCAAAATGCTAAAATGAAACGTTGCACTCTCTCTTCCAAGGAAGGTGCTAGGCAGGAATTGTCTTGCTGGTCCTCACTTGCCCTGGCAGTCATTGCAGATAAACAGCAAGACTGGGGCTCTGCTCTTTCCTAGCCTTGCAAACAGCCAAAGCAATTTGTCTCGCTCGTGAGCGCCAAAATGCTAAAATGAAACGTTGCACTCTCTCTCCTCCAAGGAAGGTGCTAGGCAGGAATTGTCTTGCTGGTCCTCACTTGCCCTGGCAGACATTGCAGATAAACAGCAAGACTCGGGCTCTGCTCTGTCCTAACCTTGCAAACAGCCAAAGCAGTTTGTCTCCCTCGTGAGCGCCAAAATGCTAAAATGAAACGTTGCACTCTCTCTCCTCCAAGGAAGGTGCTAGGCAGGAATTGTCTTGCTGGTCCTCACTTGCCCTGGCAGTCATTGCAGATAAACAGCAAGACTGGGGCTCTGCTCTTTCCTAGCCTTGCAAACAGGCACTCTGCTTTTTCTCACTCTCGCACTCAAAAAAGCAAAATGAAACGTTGCACTCTCTCTCCTCCAAGGAAGGTGCTAGGCAGGAATTGTCTTGCTGGACCTCACTTGCCCTGGCAGACATTGCACATGAACAGCAAGTCTGGGGCTCTGCTCTTTCCTAGCCTTGCAAACAGCCAAAGCAGTTTGACTCCCTCGTGAGCGCCAAAATGCTAAAATGAAACGTTGCACTCTCTCTCCTCCAAGGAAGGTGCTAGGCAGGAATTGTCTTGCTGGTCCTCACTTGCCCTGGCACTCATTTCAGATAAACAGCAAGAGTCGGTCTGTGCTCTTTCCTAGCCTTGCAAACAGTCACTCTGCTTTTTCTCACTCTCGCACTCCAAAAAGCAAAATGAAACGTTGCACTCTCTCTCCTCCAAGGAAGGTGCTAGGCAGGAATTGTCTTGCTGGTCCTCACTTGCCCTGGCAGTCATTGCAGATAAACAGCAAGACTGGGGCTCTGCTCTTTCCTAGCCTTGCAAACAGCCAAAGCAGTTTGTCTCGCTCGTGAGCGCCAAAAAGCTAAAATGAAACGCTGCACTCTCTCTCCTCCAAGGAAGGTGCTAGGCAGGAATTGTCTTGCTGGTCCTCACTTGCCCTGGCAGACATTGCAGATAAACAGCAAGACTCGGGCTCTGCTCTGTCCTAGCCTTGCAAACAGCCAAAGCAGTTTGTCTCCCTCGTGAGCGCCAAAATGCTAAAATGAAACGTTGCACTCTCTCTCCTCCAAGGAAGGTGCTAGGCAGGAATTGTCTTGCTGGTCCTCACTTGCCCTGGCAGTCATTGCAGATAAACAGCAAGACTGGGGCTCCAGTCTTTCCTAGCCTTGCAAAGAGGCACTCTGCTTTTTCTCACTCTGGCACTCCAAAAAGCAAAATGAAACGTTGAACTCTCTCCACTCCAAGGAACGTGCTAGGCAGGAATTGTCTTGCTGGTCCTCACTTGCCCTGGCAGTCATTGCAGATAAACAGCAAGACTGGGGCTCTGCTCTTTCCTAGATTTGCAAACAGCCAAAGCAGTTTGTCTCCCTCGTGAGCGCCAAAATGCTAAAATGAAACGTTGCACTCTCTCTCCTCCAAGGAAGGTGCTAGGCAGGAATTGTCTTGCTGATCCTCACTTGCCCTGGCAGTCATTACAGATAAACAGCAAGACTGGGGCTCTGCTCTTTTCTAGCCTTGCAAACAGCCAAAGCAGTTTGTCTCGCTCATGATCGCCAAAATGCTAAAATGAAACGTTGCACTCTCTCTCCTCCAAGGAAGGCGCTAGGCAGGAATTGTCTTGCTGGTCCTCACTTGCCCTGGCAGTCATTGCAGATAAACAGCAAGACTGGGGCTCTGCTCTTTCCTAGCCTTGCAAACAGCCAAAGCAATTTGTCTCGCTCGTGAGCGCCAAAATGCTAAAATGAAACGTTGCACTCTCTCTCCTCCAAGGAAGGTGCTAGGCAGGAATTGTCTTGCTGGACCTCACTTGCCCTGGCAGACATTGCACATGAACAGCAAGACTGGGGCTCTGCTCTTTCCTAGCCTTGCAAACAGCCAAAGCAGTTTGTCTCGCTCGTGAGCGCCAAAAAGCTAAAATGAAACGCTGCACTCTCTCTCCTCCAAGGAAGGTGCTAGGCAGGAATTGTCTTGCTGGTCCTCACTTGCCCTGGCAGACATTGCAGATAAACAGCAAGACTCGGGCTCTGCTCTGTCCTAACCATGCAAACAGCCAAAGCAGTTTGTCTCCCTCGTGAGCGCCAAAATGCTAAAATGAAACGTTGCACTCTCTCTCCTCCAAGGAAGGTGCTAGGCAGGAATTGTCTTGCTGGTCCTCACTTGCCCTGGCAGTCATTGCAGATAAACAGCAAGACTGGGGCTCTGCTCTTTCCTAGCCTTGCAAACAGCCAAAGCAGTTTGTCTCCCTCGTGAGCGCCAAAATGCTAAAATGAAACGTTGCACTCTCTCTCCTCCAAGGAAGGTGCTAGGCAGGAATTGTCTTGCTGGTCCTCACTTGCCCTGGCAGTCATTGCAGATAAACAGCAAGACTGGGGCTCCAGTCTTTCCTAGCCATGCAAAGAGGCACTCTGCTTTTTCTCACTCTGGCACTCCAAAAAGCAAAATGAAACGTTGAACTCTCTCCTCTCCAAGGAAGGTGCTAGGCAAGAATTGTCTTGCTGGTCCTCACTTGCCCTGGCAGTCATTGCAGATAAACAGCAAGACTGGGGCTCTGCTCTTTCCTAGCCTTGCAAACAGCCAAAGCAGTTTGTCTCGCTCGTGAGCGCCAAAAAGCTAAAATGAAACGCTGCACTCTCTCTCCTCCAAGGAAGGTGCTAGGCAGGAATTGTCTTGCTGGTCCTCACTTGCCCTGGCAGTCATTGCAGATGAACAGCAAGACTGGGGCTCTGCTCTTTCCTAGCCTTGCAAACAGCCAAAGCAGTTTGTCTCCCTCGTGAGCGCCAAAATGCTAAAATGAAACGTTGCACTCTCTCTCCTCCAAGGAAGGTGCTAGGCAGGAATTGTCTTGCTGGTCCTCACTTGTCCTGGCACTCATTTCAGATAAACAGCAAGAGTCGGTCTGTGCTCTTTCCTAGCCTTGCAAACAGTCACTCTGCTTTTTCTCACTCTCGCACTCCAAAAAGCAAAATGAAACGTTGCACTCTCTCTCCTCCAAGGAAGGTGCTAGGCAGGAATTGTCTTGCTGGTCCTCACTTGCCCTGGCAGTCATTGCAGATAAACAGCAAGACTGGGGCTCTGCTCTTTCCTAGCCTTGCAAACAGCCAAAGCAGTTTGTCTCGCTCGTGAGCGCCAAAAAGCTAAAATGAAACGCTGCACTCTCTCTCCTCCAAGGAAGGTGCTAGGCAGGAATTGTCTTGCTGGTCCTCACTTGCCCTGGCAGACATTGCAGATAAACAGCAAGACTCGGGCTCTGCTCTGTCCTAGCCTTGCAAACAGCCAAAGCAGTTTGTCTCCCTCGTGAGCGCCAAAATGCTAAAATGAAACGTTGCACTCTCTCTCCTCCAAGGAAGGTGCTAGGCAGGAATTGTCTTGCTGGTCCTCACTTGCCCTGGCAGTCATTGCAGATAAACAGCAAGACTGGGGCTCCAGTCTTTCCTAGCCTTGCAAAGAGGCACTCTGCTTTTTCTCACTCTGGCACTCCAAAAAGCAAAATGAAACGTTGCACTCTCTCTCCTCCAAGGAAGGTGCTAGGCAGGAATTGTCTTGCTGGTCCTCACTTGCCCTGGCAGTCATTGCAGATAAACAGCAAGACTGGGGCTCTGCTCTTTCCTAGATTTGCAAACAGCCAAAGCAGTTTGTCTCCCTCGTGAGCGCCAAAATGCTAAAATGAAACGTTGCACTCTCTCTCCTCCAAGGAAGGTGCTAGGCAGGAATTGTCTTGCTGATCCTCACTTGCCCTGGCAGTCATTACAGATAAACAGCAAGACTGGGGCTCTGCTCTTTTCTAGCCTTGCAAACAGCCAAAGCAGTTTGTCTCGCTCATGATCGCCAAAATGCTAAAATGAAACGTTGCACTCTCTCTCCTCCAAGGAAGGCGCTAGGCAGGAATTGTCTTGCTGGTCCTCACTTGCCCTGGCAGTCATTGCAGATAAACAGCAAGACTGGGGCTCTGCTCTTTCCTAGCCTTGCAAACAGCCAAAGCAATTTGTCTCGCTCGTGAGCGCCAAAATGCTAAAATGAAACGTTGCACTCTCTCTCCTCCAAGGAAGGTGCTAGGCAGGAATTGTCTTGCTGGACCTCACTTGCCCTGGCAGACATTGCACATGAACAGCAAGACTGGGGCTCTGCTCTTTCCTAGCCTTGCAAACAGCCAAAGCAGTTTGTCTCGCTCGTGAGCGCCAAAAAGCTAAAATGAAACGCTGCACTCTCTCTCCTCCAAGGAAGGTGCTAGGCAGGAATTGTCTTGCTGGTCCTCACTTGCCCTGGCAGACATTGCAGATAAAAAGCAAGACTCGGGCTCTGCTCTGTCCTAACCTTGCAAACAGGCAGAGCAGTTTGTCTCCCTCGTGAGCGCCAAAATGCTAAAATGAAACGTTGCACTCTCTCTCCTCCAAGGAAGGTGCTAGGCAGGAATTGTCTTGCTGGTCCTCACTTGCCCTGGCAGTCATTGCAGATAAACAGCAAGACTGGGGCTCTGCTCTTTCCTAGCCTTGCAAACAGCCAAAGCAGTTTGTCTCCCTCGTGAGCGCCAAAATGCTAAAATGAAACGTTGCACTCTCTCTCCTCCAAGGAAGGTGCTAGGCAGGAATTGTCTTGCTGGTCCTCACTTGCCCTGGCAGTCATTGCAGATAAACAGCAAGACTGGGGCTCCAGTCTTTCCTAGCCATGCAAAGAGGCACTCTGCTTTTTCTCACTCTGGCACTCCAAAAAGCAAAATGAAACGTTGAACTCTCTCCTCTCCAAGGAAGGTGCTAGGCAAGAATTGTCTTGCTGGTCCTCACTTGCCCTGGCAGTCATTGCAGATAAACAGCAAGACTGGGGCTCTGCTCTTTCCTAGCCTTGCAAACAGCCAAAGCAGTTTGTCTCGCTCGTGAGCGCCAAAAAGCTAAAATGAAACGCTGCACTCTCTCTCCTCCAAGGAAGGTGCTAGGCAGGAATTGTCTTGCTGGTCCTCACTTGCCCTGGCAGTCATTGCAGATGAACAGCAAGACTGGGGCTCTGCTCTTTCCTAGCCTTGCAAACAGCCAAAGCAGTTTGTCTCCCTCGTGAGCGCCAAAATGCTAAAATGAAACGTTGCACTCTCTCTCCTCCAAGGAAGGTGCTAGGCAGGAATTGTCTTGCTGGTCCTCACTTGCCCTGGCAGTCATTGCAGATAAACAGCAAGACTGGGGCTCTGCTCTTTCCTAGCCTTGCAAACAGCCAAAGCAGTTTGTCTCCCTCGTGAGCGCCAAAATGCTAAAATGAAACGTTGCACTCTCTCTCCTCCAAGGAAGGTGCTAGGCAGGAATTGTCTTGCTGGTCCTCACTTGCCCTGGCAGTCATTGCAGATAAACAGCAAGACTGGGGCTCTGCTCTTTCCTAGCCTTGCAAACAGGCACTCTGCTTTTTCTCACTCTCGCACTCCAAGAAGCTAAAATGAAACATTGCACTCTCGCTCCTCCAAGGAAGGTGCTAGGCAGGAATTGTCTTGCTGGTCGTCACTTGCCCTGGCAGTCATTGCAGATAAACGGCAAGACTGGGGGTCTGCTCTTTCCTAGCCTTGCAAACAGGAACTCTGCTTTTTCTCACTCTCGCACTCCAAAAAGCAAAATGAAACGTTGCACTCTCTCTCCTCCAAGGAAGGTGCTAGGCAGGAATGGTCTTGCTGGTCCTCACTTGCCCTGGCAGTCATTGCAGATAAACAGCAAGACTGGGGCTCTGCTCTTTCCTAGCCTTGCAAACAGCCAAAGCAGTTTGTCTCCCTCGTGAGCGCCAAAATGCTAAAATGAAACGTTGCACTCTCTCTCCTCCAAGGAAGGTGCTAGGCAGGAATTGTCTTGCTGGTCCTCACTTGCCCTGGCAGTCATTGCAGATAAACAGCAAGACTGGGGCTCCAGTCTTTCCTAGCCTTGCAAAGAGGCACTCTGCTTTTTCTCACTCTGGCACTCCAAAAAGCAAAATGAAACGTTGAACTCTCTCCTCTCCAAGGAACGTGCTAGGCAGGAATTGTCTTGCTGGTCCTCACTTGCCCTGGCAGTCATTGCAGATAAACAGCAAGACTGGGGCTCTGCTCTTTCCTAGATTTGCAAACAGCCAAAGCAGTTTGTCTCCCTCGTGAGCGCCAAAATGCTAAAATGAAACGTTGCACTCTCTCTTCCAAGGAAGGTGCTAGGCAGGAATTGTCTTGCTGGTCCTCACTTGCCCTGGCAGTCATTGCAGATAAACAGCAAGACTGGGGCTCTGCTCTTTCCTAGCCTTGCAAACAGCCAAAGCAATTTGTCTCGCTCGTGAGCGCCAAAATGCTAAAATG
>NW_028114048.1:162500-192353 GCF_964289735.1 Phaethon aethereus | reverse complement strand
ATATTCTGCTTCTGGTAATAAAAGTAAATCATTTAAACAAATTTTTGTCTCTGTCTCAATCTCTACTTCTTCTAAGATGGGGACTTTGAAGGGTTCTCCTTTTGCACCTGTTACTGACATCTGGGCTTTTCCTTTTCCTACCCCTTTTGGGAGTTTCTGAATCGTTGACCTTTCAGCTCCAGTATCTACTAAAAATAAAAATCCTTCTTTTTGGGGACCTACTAATAGTTTTATCAAGGGCTCTGTTGATGTTGAGGTTCCCAGAAGATACAGCCCCTAACACCCCTAATCCTCTTTGAACATTTTCTCATCCCATTCCCGTTTACGGCAGTTTTTCTGAACACGTCCCTTTTTGTTACAATAGTAACAGATGGGAGTTGTGGGTCTGTCTTGATGAGATTGTCCCTGGGGTGGCTGTTCTGGTCTCTTATCTTTTTTTCTCTCCCAGCTGAGTCTTACTCCTCTGACTTTCCCTCACTGCTGCTACAAAAATTCTTGCCTCTGCTTCTTGTTTTTCTTCGTCCCTCCTGACATAAACCTTTTGAGCTTCTCTTAGTAATTCTTCCAACCCTCTCTCTTGCCAATCCTCTATCTCCACCCAGAGGTACTTCCCGTAAAGGATACAAAGACGCTCTGGGTGCTCAGTTTGGGATCCTCCCCTTAGAGTTGAATTCGACCCTGGGGCCGTAGGGGAAGTCATCAAATTTGGTGACGGTATTTGACGGGTAGCTGGATTATACGGGGGAGGTAAGTGATCTAGGGGGTCCCAATCCTTCTTTTCCTTTTCCATGTGTTGCTCCCCTACGGTCTTATTTTTCCCTACTCCTGTTTTAAGATGAAAAATGCCCACACAGGCCTTTATCCATAAACTAGCATACTCGCTCTCCTCTTGGCAAAACGGTTCCTTAGAATTTACATACAGGTTTAGCGCCTGACAAACCCAATCCTCAAATGACCCAAATAAAGGCCAAAAAAAACGTGGGGTCTCAAGGGGTTCTTTGGCCATTTTACCATACAATATTTAACTAATTTCTCTTTTGTCTTCCCTTTTCCAGGGCCCTTATTATTCCAATGTTTTAACATTATTCCTAATGGAATCTCCGGAGGTATTTTTAGTAATTCGCTCCCTTTCTTCTGGTCCTGGATTCTCGATTTCGTCTGACCCATCTAGGAATTTTTACTGTGGCAATTCCTACAGCCCTTGGTTACCAAGCAGAGTGTCTTGCAGGGGGTTTCAAACTTCTCACTCACCTATGGATCCTATAAAAATCGCTTCGGTCCTTCACCGGCCAAGTCCCTCGCGGGAGATTGGAACCGCGGTTAGAAGACCTCCACAATCGCTTCGGAACGAGGTTCCGTCTCAGTCACACTCTTACACACACAGGCAACCGAATCCCACCCAACCGAACGGTATACACCTTAAATACTTACAACCCCGTCGTCTTCGTTCGGATCTTCGCGCGCAGAATTACGGGCAAAATAAACTGCTGCAGCCGGCAAGGGAGCTCATAAAAAATCAAATTCTTTGCTTGCCCCTATTTGGGTTCAGGATGGTGTTAGTCCCGACCCGACCCGATCAGGAGCCACCAAATGGTGGGGCGCCGCTCCTAGATCAAGTCAGTATTCAGGAACCAAGACCATCCCGGACGAGTCCCCAGTTGTGATAAATGATTTAGTCCCAAACAGGATTCCAATTTAAGTTTGCAATTTATTAAACAAATAGAGGCAAGCAAACAGCGCTGGGTGCGTCGGGAGTCTCCGCTCCACCAAGACGCACACCTTCACTTCTTACAATTCCTTCCTTTATACTTCTCTAGGCTTCGTTTCTTGCCTTTCTCCGCCTTTTTCTTGGAAGATGACTCTTTCTTTAAGTACGTCACCACTTCCCCGGTCTGCGCATGCTTCATCTTTTTCTAGGTGGTCGTCCGGTGGTCGTTGGGAGGAAGATGCTCCTCTTCGTCAGTGCACTCTACATGACCTCTCTGTTTGTGCAGGCGCTCCGTTATTCTACTTATATTATGCTACTTTATTTGGCTATACATTTTCTTGACATTTCTGCGGTTATTTACAACACTGGTTTGCACTAGTATATCAGGAACTAACTTACATATCAGGAGGCTACATAAGTTACACATATCAAGGGAGTTACCCAAACTATACTTATCAGGAAGTTACATAAAGACTACCACTCCCCTGCTTATGGTCATGCCCTACATATATTCCTTTATTTCAATATAAATGACATTTGCTTCAAGCTTATATTCACTAGATTTTCTTTACACGAATCGCTCATTCCTCACAGTTTCAGGGACAATGGAGCTTTTCTTAGTAGCGGGAAGAGCAAGAAACCTCCACAAATTACAGCTGGGAAGGTTCTGTCTGGATGTGAGAAAAAATAATCCTCACTGAGAGGGTAGTCTTGTGCTGCAAGAGATCACCCAGAGGGAGTCTGGATTATCCCATGGCTTTGTGTTTCAAGGAGCAGCTGGTGAGGGTGGAGAGCCATCAGTGAAGGCATAGAAATGCCAGGGTGAGAGCTAGGTGGGAAAGCAAGATGGCTGTCAGCAAGCTGAAGGGAAAGAGGTGAGGCATGGGACAGTGTAGGGCAGCCTGCATAGAGATGGCCAAGGGTTCTAGCAAGACCGAGAGGTCCAAAAGGACTGAGGTCTTTGTCGTCTTGACTATAGCAGCTGTCTCTACCACCAGGGCCAGTGAGACAAAACTTTATTCTTCTCTTCTCAGAAACTGCCTTCCCAGGACCTGGGCTCAGGGTTTGGCCTTGCCTGCTTCATAAAACGAACCAAGGGTTTTCTCAGCATTACAGCCACCTGTGCAGTGCCCTTGCCTACCTGCAGTCACCGTCTCCAAGTATCTGCTCTAATGAGTCAATGAGGAGCCTTTGGCAGTAATGGGTCTCATTAAGTCCCATTAATGCTTCAAGGTATTTTGGGGTTTGCTTCTGGCTTTGACTTCTTGAGAGGTTTGTTCAGTCTTCTCCCAGTATCTGAGGTTCACGGACTGAGCCCCAAATACACCATGGGGCTCCTTAAAACACAGAAAGCCCTAACAAGTCATGCCTCTTCCTGTAACGTTCTCCACGTCTGCAAGACTCGTATAGCTAATCTGAGTTGTTTCATAGCGTGGTTAAGAAGGAAGATTTCAAAGTGCACCTAATAAAGTTATTTTTAATTTTAAAGGCGGTATTTTGTTAATTTCAGTTTAAAGAAGTGATAGAAGCATTATCCAACTGATATGGATCCTGAGTGTCAGGAGCGTCTCCTGAGGAGGTCTGGACAGGTAGGAAAAGCAGTCCCTTGAGATCTGACACTGGGTGGACAACCTTGCTCCTCACCTCCCCAGACTCCCCACCTGTCGTTGGCCACCTGGGATTTACATCACTTTCCCTTCATCAGACTTCTCTGAACTCTGGGAGCTGAATGTTAGAGCTCCATTGCACCATCTCCCACCCACTTTCCTTAGAGGACTGGCTGCACACAGGCACAGAAGGATGTTTCCCATTTGCAAGCAAAGCAAAGTAAAGCACGATCAAGTGTCTTAAGCAATAAAACACTCCTCAACCATATACTAAGTACAAGCTGCCTCTAATGAGGTCGCCTTTCTACAAGGGATGATCTTACGAGAAATGTTTTAGATAGATAGATAGATAAAGGTAGATACAATTAAAAGAGTTGGCTAAAGATACCGTTATACTACTGAAAGACAGGCAGGCTTTTAGTCCCTGAAGCTCAAAGCAGCAGTGTGGGTGGGAAGTATCTGAATGAACAAAGAGTAAGGGAAGGAGAACAATGGAAAGGGCCTTTGTCTAGACAGTCTGCTGAAAACATTACTTCAGAAATGGTCATTGTATCAGCACAGGTGAAAATATATGAAAGATTAGAATTATTAACTACAAAAGACATTAACCACTTGATCCAGTGTGGCCTGGCAGCAAAGGCAGCCAGCAGTGTCCTGAAGTGTATAAAGAGGAGCCTCGCCAAAAGAGTGAGGGAAGTGGTTGTCTCCCCATGCTCATTGCTTGTTAGACCACCTGTAACAAATTATATCCAGTTTTAGGGCCCCAGTTCAGGTGTACTGATCTGGCTGGGATGGGGTTACCTTCCTTCATAGCAGCCTGTGTGGTGCTATGTTTTGCATTTGTGCCTTAAACAGTGTTGATAACACACCAGTGTTCTGGCTATTGCTGAGCAGTGTTTGCACAGTGTCAAGGCCGCCTCTGCTCCCTCCCAGTGAGTGGGCTGCAGATGGGCAAGAACAGCTGACCCCAACTGACCAAAGGGATATTCTCTAACGTACGACGTTGTGCTGAGCAATAAAAGCTGGGACAGAGGAAGAAGGAACTAGAATTTTTTTGTTACAGGAATCACTTCCTAGTTCACATGCAATCCATTGCATAGCATTAGTAAAAGGCCTTAGACCTTCATGAGCGGTGAACTTTCACCTAGCTACTGATGAAGTTCTACTGAACTCTTACTTAGTCGCGTGAGGGAAGGCCCTGAAACTGGTGTAAATTAGAAAGATAAGATAGCCACATCCATCAGCAGAGGTTGCCTCATCGAGAAACGAAAAAGAACGGCCTGCTTGGAGACAGTGAAAGGATCCAATGAGGAAAAAGGAGACCCCAGACCCAAATACTCCAACTGGACTAAACCGTCTCACAAGGGGAGGGGAGCTTAGACTGTAAGGGTATAATTGTCCAGAGAGTCTCTGGTTCGGGGTCCGTCTCCAGAGGCACTCAGCTCAAGCTGTTCTTCACCACTGTACCGCTTAATAAATTCAACTGGTATACGTCATGTCAGAGATTCTGCTTCAGGAAACCTAGGGTTGAGCCTGAGGGAAGAGAAAGCACCCAAGAGAGACTCTGTGTGTGTGTGTGTGTGTGTGTGTGTGTAGAGTCGAAAGGCGCACACGTCGGCTCACTGGAGTCTCCTGCTGCAAAGGGACTCCAGACCCAGCAGTTAAAGTCTCGGGTGGTGTGTGTGCAACTCCTTGATTGGTGTGTGAATGCTCAGGCAGCGGCTTCTCCATTAATGTTTTTTCATTCAAAAGTCTTCTGTGTGGAGACTGGCTGGGCATCATTTTTGCTTGTGGGAGGTGGTGAGTGGTTGCCTTTGCGTTGCTTGTTATTATTATTGCTTGTTGATTTTTAAAAAATCTCTTTCTTTCACCTGCTAAGCTGTCTTTATCTTGACCCACAACTTTCCGTGCTTTATTTCTTCCTGTTCTCTCTCCTGTCCCAGTGGGGAAGGGGGGGAAAGAGTGAGCGGCTGCGTGGCTGCCGGGCTATTGGCCAGAGTCAATCCACCACATCAAGGAAGACGTTGACAACTGGGAGTGACTTCAGTGGGAGGCTGCCAAGATGCGCAGGGGCTGCAGCACTTGCCTGGGGAGCAGAAACTGAGGGAAAGGGCTGCCTTCGGCCTGGGAAAGGGAAGGTCTGGGGAACCTCATAGCAGCCAGCCAGTCCCTGCAGGGAGGTTTTCAGGAAGATGGAGCCAGTCTTGTCACCGTGGTGCTTGGCAGGACGATAATAGACGATAGTCAAATGTTGAAATAAGGAATGTTGAGGCTGGAGATAGGGACAATCTTTTTCTCCATAAGGGCATCCAAACATTGAAGCAGGTTTCCCAGAGATGTTTTCCTGTCTTTGTCCTTGGACATTTTCCAGCCCCCATGTGGCAAAGCCTTGAGCAAAGTGGTCTGACTCCGTAGCCGATTCTGCTGTGAGCATGAGGTTGGACTGGAGACCTACTGAGGTCCCATTCAGGAGAGTGGAAAACTAAATGATGCTGTGGTTCCTTCCTCTCTAGGTGTGCCCTTGATGACAGTAGGGAAAGCTGTCAGGTTCCCCGTGACCATGGAAGTAAGTCAGATGCTGGCATAGTCAGATCAGCTGAAGTTGTCTTCTCCTCCTCCAGGCAGTGTTGCTCAGATGCAGGACTGCTTCACAGGTATCCCCAAACAGCCCTGGTTATTTCCTTTGCTTCACCGTTCATTCCCTTTTCATTCTTTTCCCACCTCTCAAGTCCTGCTCTTTAACCATCCTTATCCCCACCCATGCAAAAAGCCAAGGACTTTTCACTGTTTATCCAGTGGCCCTGCATTTGCTCACTTTGAACCTTCCTTTGGTGTCTCTGAGGTGGTTACTGTGGTGCTTTCTACCTCGCATTGCAACTCAACTTAACGCTAGTACTCTTTTCTTCTCTGTAGTGTCCTGCAGCTACTTAAGTTCTGATCTTGTTAGAGGCACCACGACTCAGGATGGCCGTTGGCACGCATACTTTAAAAGCTGGACTGTTGGAGGTTCAGTCCAGAGGGACCTTGGCACACCTGGGATTTGGCCAGCAGAAACCTCAAGGTTTTGAAGGAAAAGCTCAGAAACAACTCCATGCAGCAGCATGGACAGGGACCTGACTGACTAAGGGAACTGTGACAATGCCATATGAGTCAGTGGTTCTCACATTTCGAAAGGAGAGTGGAGTGTCTGGAGGAGGTCTGCCAACTTGAAGTGAAGGGCCTAAAGGATGAGCTGTGGGGAGAGTCTGAGGGAGCTGGGTGTCTGTAGCCTGCTGAAGTGGAGGCACGGGTTTACCTAGCAAGAGCCTGCACCTGCCTGGAGGGATAACGGAGCCAACCTGTTTTCTGCAGTCACCATTGATACGACAGAAGGAACAGCCACAAGCTGCCTCTTGGGAGCTTTAGGCTGAACCTCAGGAAAAATAAAATGGACTAGGAGGAGCGTTGCCATGATCTCCACCTTTGGAGCTCTTCAAGTTTCAGCGCCGCAAAGTCACGGCCAGCCTGGAGGCTGGACTAGAGACCCCCTCGCAGCAGTCTCTTTCCCAACAGGCCTGTGCCTTGCCACATGTCATATGAGAAGAGACTAAGCTGGAGGAGAGGGTCTCTACATCACAGGACAATTCAGGGTGGAAGGAGGGTCAGGAGGTCTCTAGAGTTGCACTGGCTCCAAGCAGGGCCAGCTCTGAGGTCAGACCAGCTTGCTCGCTAAATGCCAGAATCCGGAGAAAGAGTTTACACATGAACCAGGCATCTGTGCCGCCGTTACAGAAATGGAGACAAGGCCTTTGACCAGCTCCCTGAACACAGCTATTGGTACGTCATGCCCCCTGAGAACATCCATCCTCCCGGGAACATCCATCTTCTTGTCCAAAGGAGTGGGATCCTTATGCAACTATCCTGCCATATCTCCAGACCATGGGGTGCTTTACACTGTAAACAGAACTGAAGGAAAGCCTCTGACTTGGGTACGGTCAACTGAATTGCTAAAAGAGGGCAAGATGGAGGGATCTCGGAGCTTCCAGGTTCTTCCTGAAGATAGAAGGCCTCAGATATAGGAACAGAAGATAACAGTTTTGAACTAGCCTAGGCTTTAGATCATTTCACATGTGATGGCTCTGCTCCATCCTTTCAGTCATTGGCACCCAGAAACCTCATCTGCTTTTCCTTCCTCTCCTCCCAAAAGCTGATCAAGTGATGGGAAGAAAGGAAGGAGAAAGGCCCTAGGCCTCTGTGACTCACCTGGGCTCTGGCACTTGGAGGGCCACAGTGTCATCCATTGTACACCCCATAAAGAATCAAGCTGGGAAGTGACTCTTCACGTACAAGTGAACAAGGTCGATGGACAGGCAAGGCTATGTCTGGAGACCAGTACACCTAGAGCATCGATCAAGCTGGGGCTGAAACTCAGGCCTGGTCTTCAATGGTCTCCTGGGCCCATGGACAGAGGTGTGGATGGAGGCCCCAGGTGAGGCTGATTAGGGTCCTGAAGGCCTGTGGATGCTCTCAGGGCCCTGACACTGCCCCCATGGGATCCCACCTGCCAGTGCCCTCAGTAGGCCAAGTTCTCATTCCCGCATGTGCAGGGTCTGTGCTCGGCTACTCTCCTTCCCCGCTTCTGTGCAGATCTGGGAGACCACAGTTTCATGCTGACTACAACCAAGGCTGAAACTGGTCTTCCCACCCCTGACCAACTTTTCCTCTTTTGGGAGTACAAGGTCCAGGTGAGCCTCAGACTGGGTGGCACAGTTAGAAGCTGACCCACACACAAGATCCCGCCTAACCTGTTGCATGTCCCATAGAGAACATCCACACATCTGACCTGCTCTGGTAGCAAGCAGGGCATCCTCCACTTCTCGCCTTCCCTGTTAGTCTCGCCTAAAGATGTTGTATCTCCGTCAGTCACAAAAGCTGTGGGAGCTGTCCTTTTCCATCTTGACTCTTGCTCCCCTAACGTCACAGCTTTGCGATGGCATGTTGTCCTCCTGCTGTCTGTGCTCCAGGCTGTGGGCTTTGGTGCACATTAGGCCTGTAGCACCTCAGATGTGGCACCAGGGCCAAGGGCAGATTTGTCACATGGACACCTGATACCAAAAGATTGGCCCTCTTTGTGTGGAAAGGCTTCACAGCCGATGTGTGCTGGAGTGGATGGCAGGAGGCAACATAATGATGAAGGAGGTTCTCACAACGAGAGCAAAAGCTGCAGTCCCCAAGACCAGACAGAAAACGGCCTTGGGCTGTGCAGCCCTGGCAGGAGAGGGGTTTGTTGTCCCAGGTGACACTTGCAGCAATGAGTGGGGCCTGTGACAGAGGTGAAGCCGATCTCCAAGAAGGACAAGCTGCTGCTGAGAAAGTCCCCGGGGGAGGACAGCCTGTCATCCAGCCACACTGTGGACATCATGCTGGGGGCTGACTGGCTAGATAGCAGCTCTGCAGAGAAGTACCTTAGGGTCCTGGAGGGCAAGCAGCTGAGCATGAGCCAGCCAGGCAGCCTCGCAGCAAAGGCCAGCAGCCTCCTGGGCTGCATTAGGAAAAGCATTGCCGGCAGATGGAGGGAAGTTAACCTTCTCCTCCACTGAGCACCGGTGGGCCACATCTGGAGTGCTGTGTCCAGTGCTGGGCTCCCCAGTGCAAGAAAGTTGTTGACCTGCAAAAGCAAGGCTATCAAAGGGCCACAAAGCTGATTTAAGGGACCGCAGCATCTTCCATAGGACGGAAGGCTGAGAGGTCTGGGACCGTTAAGCCTGGAGAAAAAATTGCTCAGGAGTGTGGAGTAATAGGGCACGGACTGTGGCAGGGCTTCAGGCCAAAGACCTTTATTGTTAGCGTAGCGTGCTTTTTATACAAATACAGCGCGTTCACGCACCTAAAAGTGCTACCCGGTTGGCTATTGCTTTAAGTCCACGCGACTCTCACAGAGGCAGGATTGGTCGCCTCTGTATGTCCACGCGCTCCTTTGCTTCTTCTTAGTTGTTTACCACAGCTCCTTCTCTTCAAGGTTGAGCCCTGCAGGTGTCCGGCTGTTTACCAGCTTCTCAATGCCACAGCTCCTTCTCCTTAAGGTCGAGCCATGCAGGGTGATCCCAATATCACCCCCTTTTTGTTTATCTATAAACAAAACCTGATGGTTCATTCGCAACCCGAGGACTGTGAGGAAGATGGACCATCTGTACATTCTTCTATCGTCCTGCACCACGAACTCAGCCCAGCAGTCGGTAGGTGCCAGCTTTACATGGGCGTCCCCACGGAGGCAACGGTGGCCTTGCCGTACACCGGCCCACTGCCCTTTGGGAAATCCCGGTATTTATACATTTGCAGAGGAACGAGTTTCGACACACGTGGCCAGCGAGTGTCAGAACACGCCTTGGTTGCCACCTTTCAACACAGAGAGCCTATGGCATACGCGCCCGCTGGCCAGACGTGCTGCACGTGCCCCAGCCACCCTGTCTGTTGGTTCGTAGGCTTTGTTCACGCGGCATATTACCATAATCCAGCAGTCACATATCAACCATGCTCAAGCCAATAGCAGAATGTTATAAGGCAAACAAAATTGTGAATTGTGCTTTATATTCCTCCGTTACTGCATGTCTTCCCCATCCTCCCCTAACCTTGATCAACTTTCTTATCTCTTGGGCTGTTTTCTCTCACCCAGCATAGTATCTGTTTCTTACCCAGCCATCCATTTTCTGATATTCTAACTGCAGTTTTCTCACAGGCCAAAATTCCATCTGTTAACCCCTCCGTATGTATACGATAATTGGCGATAATTTCCATTTCTGCCGACAAGCTAACTATTGCTTTTTCTAGCTGAGATAAACGTCTGAGTCCCAAACAGGATTCCAATTGAAGTTTACAATGTATTACATTATATACATTAACCACTCTGCTAGACTTAGGCTTGCGGTCATACAAGGATACGTAGGACAGAAGGTTACACTTCATCACACGAATCAGATGAACATATTTCACATAGCTGTACTACTCCTCGTGATGGGAAAAGCGCCCGTACAAAGCTATGATAACCTTTATTATATCTCACCAAGGGATTTGTAGTTATAGAGTGCTTTGCCCTAAAAGCTTTCCATGTTCCTCTAATGATACCGCTAATTTCAGTCTGATTAATTATCTGTGTTATAAATGATTTAGTCCCAAACAGGATTCCAATTCAAATGTACAATTTATTAAGCGAATAGAGGCAAGCAAACAGCGCTGGGTGCGCCGGGAGTCTCCGCTCCACCAAGACGCACGCGGTACAGCTCCTGTTCCTGGTTTATATCCTGTCCGTTAATACATATTCATGAACAGGCGTGTCTTCTTTGGCGCATGCCCTCTTCTCCTAGGATCTTCTCGAATCTTCCTCAGCGTGATCCTGTTCGCTAATACATATTCATGAATAGGCGTGTCTGCTAATACATATTAATGAACAGGCGTGTCTTCTTCAGCGCGTGCCCTCTTCTCCTGCTAGAGTCTTCTTGAATTTTCCTCGGCGTGCCCCCAGGATGACCCCAAACCGTATGCATGCACTTTCTTTACACAATACTATGCGGTCAGTGGTCAAACTGGTTTGAGCTGATATACCAGCCAAGTAGTTTAACTTTCTCCTGTAAAATACCCCTTTTTATGGTGCAGGAGAAATCCATAAAAGTCCAGAAGCTTACACTTCATCACACGAATCAGATGAACATATTTCACAATCCCCCATCTTTTTCTTTATAGTATTGATTCGTGTTTTCGTTTCCAATTGAGTACTGCAGATATCTGCATTCCTTGTATAACCGAGTAGATTAATCTAGTAACAATTCCCCACATATCCCCAATACAACTATCCCGATTTTAGTAAGCCAATCACCACCCATAAAATCTCCCCAAAATCCTCCTAGATTGATTCCATTCCAAGTTTATCTCTCAGGAGGCCATTCGTTATACACCTGGACTCCTAGTCGCTCTCCCTAATTTATGGGTAACAGGAAAAAACTAGGTTTTATTGTTGATTACACGTACGGGCTGTACAATTAGAAAAGGTCCTCAGTTTTCCCATTTTTCTGGGGTAAACCCCAGCTGGACTTGTTCCAATATTGACTACAGTTATTTGCCGTAGTCAGAGTCAAGGAACTCACCCCAAGTAGAACTAGAAGAGGTCCGGTCAGGGCCATAGTGGTCGGCGGTCACAGCCCAAAGGGGTTGCAGCCCTTGGCAGACCCTTTTTAAGCCGCAACACCAGTTCCCCTCCGGTCTTGCCCTCTTCCTTCCTTTAAGGGGGTGCTTTCTTAGTACCCAAATTAATTGAGCACTGCTTGTGAAGGCCAGAGCTTTGCTAGATCAGTGGTTTGTCCAGACCTGAGCACTTGCCCGAGCCTGGCGATCCTCTTTATTTGCAAGGCTTTATGGCTACAGAAAACTGCCAGTTAGCCTGCAGTTCTTACAAATAAACACCACCTTCTACACCAAGGACAAATTCTAGTTCCAGCTCCTTTTTCCTGTTCTTCTTTTGCCAACAACTCCTTCCGATGATACTCGTTTGGAGTACCCATTGTTGTTTCCTATTACCCTTTCCCATTGTTTTCCAAACTTGGGGATTACTTACATGGCTCTCCATAGCTTCCCATGGCCATCGTTCACCTCGATTTGTTCCACCACAAACGTAACAATTAGTTATATTCAATGACTTAGCAATGTTTTCAGCAAGATTTACAAGTAGATTTTTAGCAACTGTGGGAATTTCATGTTTCACTCCTGTTTCTATTACAGGAGTAGCCGCAATAAAATTCCCACAGCAATTTAGTCAGATGTGACCTTCCACTCCTTCCCTGGACCTTTCACTCGTGACACATGTGTCCATCCTTTTTCAGCAGTTCTCACAGCTGTTTCTGTAGTGAATAAAACAAGGAAAGGTCCTTCCCAGAGGGGAGATAGGTTTCCTTCTTTCCATGTTTTTATCAGAATTTTATCTCCTGGTTCTAACTGATGAATTGCAAATCCTAAAGGTGGTGTTTGGGCCACCATCCCAATCTCTCTTCATTCTTTTAATCTTTTTCCAATGGTAATTATATCTTGTTGGATACTATGATCCTCAATTACATTGTTCCCCAGAGGCATTCCTTGAAAATAAGGCATGCCATAGAACATTTCATATGGCGATATTCCAGTCTCACTGTATGTTTTCGTTAAGTGCCAATGGTAAACGTTTCGTCCAGGGCATTTGTGTCTCAATCATTAATTTAGCCAATTGTTGTTTTATTGTTTGATTCATTCTTTCTACCTTCCCCGAGCTTTGTGGGTGCCACAGAGTGTGGTATTCCCACTGAATACCTAATGATTGACATAATAGTTTTATTATTTTAGAAGTAATGTGTGTGCCCTGGTCAGAATCAATGTACTGGATTATCCCATATCTAGGTATCAAATGTTCTAATAAAATTTTTACCACCATCTGTGCCGTAGCTCGTGCTACAGGGTACGCTTCTACCCACTGTGTTAAATGATCTACTATTACCAATAAATATTTTATCCTCCCTACCTTAGGCAATTCAGTGAAATCGACTTGTACTTTCTCAAAAGGTCTGTAAGCTGTTTTTCTCCCTCCCGTGGCTGCTTGTCGAAACACTGTCTTATTTACCTTTTGACAAATTAAGCAACCTTGTGTAATTTGCTTTGCTATTTCAAAAATTCCAATACAACCAAATTGTTTAAGAAAATGATCACTTAACGCTTTTGTACCCCAATGTGTTTGTGCATGCAAACGTTCTAATAATCGCCTGGTTGGCAGCATTTCTCGCCCATCGGGCAGTGCCCATTTTCCTTGTTCTAATTTAGCTCCTATTTTCTTCAATTTTGTTTGTCCTTCTGGGGTAAACTCCTTCTCTCTTTCCTCTCGTCCTTCTTTGCTGGTGTCCTCCTTTGTTTGTATGACATTAATTTTGGCAACTTTAGTCCTCAAGGCTGCTTCCTGGGCCTCTTTAGCTGCTAAGTTATTTCCTCTAGTTCGGTAATCACCAAAAGTCCCTTTTGGTGTCCCCTCACATGTACCACTGCTATCTCCTTTGGTTCTCTTAACGCCTTTAAAATTTTTACTATTAATTCTTGATGTATTAAATTCCTCCCGTGAGTATTAATCCAACCTCTTTCTTCCCAAATTTTTCCAAAAGTGTGGACCACCCCATATGCGTATTTAGAATCTGTAAATACAGTCCCGCTTCTTCCTTTTAATAATTCCAGGGCCCTACATAGGGCATACAGCTCACAAGCCTGAGCTGACCATGATGGACTAAGAGGTCCTGATTCCACAATTTCTAAGTCCTTGTTAATTATTGCATATCCCGATTTTCTCTTCCCTTCTACCACTCGGGAGGAGCCATCTATAAACAGCGCTTCTCCATTTTACAACTCAGCATCTCTTAGATCTGGTCTCACCTTAGTCTGGGTCTCAATTACCTCTAAACAGTTATGTTGTAATTCCTCTGGTGGTTCTCCAAACAAAAATTGTGCTGGACTCTGAGCAGAAGTCACCCTCAGTTCTAAGTCAGGGGAGTCTATTAGTATTGCTTCATACTTTAGGGTCCGGCTGTCCGTTAACCATTTTTCCGCTTCTTGTTGTAAAACATTTCTGACATTGTGTGGGGTATACACTGTTAAAGGAGCACTAAAGGTAATCTTCCTAACTTCCTCTATTAATAATGCTGTAGCAACCAAAGCTTGGAGACAAGCAGGCCATGCTCTGCTTACTGGATCAAGTAACTTAGAACAATGCCCCATGGGTTTTTTGGATTCCTGCCCAGTCTTGAGTAAGAACTCCATATGCTGTCTGGCTTGATATATTCACAAAGAGATAGAAAGGTTTTTCTAGATCTGGGAGGCTCAATACAGGTGCTTGTATTAATGCCCTTTTTACTTCCTCAAATCTCTGATCATCTTCAATAAACCACTTAAGTTGGTTATTAGTTAATTTTTCATATAAGAATTTTACTTTATCACTATAATTTTCAAGCCATGGTCTACAATATCCTAATAATCCCAGTATTTGCCTAATTTCCGTTTTAGTCTGTGGGGGTCTTAAGGATAGAATCCCAGATACCCTATCAGGATCTAACTTCTTCCTTCCCTTACTCAGCCAATGTCCTAAATATTTTACTTCTTGTTCTACAAACTGTAGCTTTGATCGGGACACCTTTAATCCCTTTTCCCCTTGAAAATTTAACAATTTAATGGTGGTTTTTCGGATCCCCTCTTCAGTTTCTCCTGCTACTAATGAATCGTCCACATATTGCAATAATTTTACCTCCTTAGGTATTGTGAAATCTTGTAGAATTGTTTCTAAAGTTTGTCCAAATAGATTTGGTGACTCCGTAAACCCTTGTGGTAACACAGTCCATCTTAATTGTTGTTTTTGTCCTGTTTCGGGGTCCTCCCACTCAAAGGCAAAATAATCTCTGGATGCCTCATCCAGAGGACAGGCCCAAAAAGCATCTTTCAAATCTATTACACTATACCAAGTATGTTTGGGAGATATATGACTCAATAAAGTATAAGGATTTGCCACCACAGGGAATTTAGTGATTTTTCGCTGATTTACAGCTCTTAAGTCCTGCACCATCCTGTATGACCCATCCGGCTTTTTTACGGGAAGAATGGGCGTGTTACGAGGTGACATACATGGTTCTAGGGTTCCTTTTTCCAAAAGTCTGTCAACTACAGGTTTTAATCCTTTTCGACCCTCCATAGGTATAGGGTATAGCTTGATTCTAATTGGGCGGTGCGGATCTATTATTTGAACGCTTATGGGGTTCATTTTGTCTTTCCAGTTTCCCCTTCCTTATACCACACTGAGAGGTTAATAGCTTCTTCATCCTCTTGTGTTAAAGTGTATAATTTAATCTGCAATTTGTCCCCTTGACTCTGAATGCTCAAGTTTAACTTCAAAATCAAATCCCTTCCTAATAAATTGTATTCCGCTTCAGGGAGCAAAAGTAAATCATTAAGACAAATTTTCTTTTCTGTTTCTACTTCTACATCTTTCAATATATTTACTTTAAAAGGCTCTCCTTTTGCTCCTGCTACTGACACGTAACTCTTCCCTTTTTCTATTCCTTTTGGAAGTTTTTGAATGGTTGACTTTTCGGCCCCTGTATCCACTAAAAATAAAACTTCCTCTTTATGGGGACCAATCAATAATTTTATCAAGGGCTCTGTTGATGTTGAAGTCCCCAGAAGATAGAGCCCCCGACACCCCTAATCTTCTTTGAACATCTTCTCATCTTGTTCCCGCTGACGGCAGTTCTTCTGAACATGTCCCCTCTTGTTACAGTAGTAACAGACGGGAATTGTAAATCTTCCTCGATAAGGCTGTCCCCGGGGTGTCTGCTCTATTCTTTTTTCCCTTTTCTCTCCAGGAGTCGTCTTATTTTTCTGACTTTCCCTTACTGCTGCTACAAAAATTTTTGCTTTTGCTTTTTGTTTTTCTTCGTCCCTCCTAACATAGACTTTCTGGGCTTCTCTAAGTAACTCCTCTAATCCTCTTTCTTGCCAATCCTCCAATTTTTCTAATTTCCTTCTTATATCCCCCCAGGATTTAGCTACAAATTGTGTTCTAAGGAGTGCGGTCCCAGCCACTGTATTCGGATCAATTCCAGAATACATTGGTAGGTTTTTCCTCAACCTCTCCAACCATTCTGTTGGAGATTCGTCTTTCCCTTGTTGTTCATTAAATGCTTTAGTAATGTTTTGCCCTCGGGGAACCGCTGCCCTTATTCCCTGTATGATTAACGTTCTCAAATCCCTCATATTTTGTCTTCCTGGGGGTTGTTGATGATCCCAGTGGGGATCCACATTTGGCCATTTCTGATCTCCCGGGGGTCCTGCCTGACTCTGTCTTTCCCAAATTCTCATTCCAGCTTGTCTAATCATTCCCCTTTCCTCAACAGTGAATAGGATCCCTAAAATGGACTGTATTTCTTCCCAGGTATAAGTATTGGGGCCTAGGAATTGGTCCAATTTTTCAGCTACTCCGAGGGGATCATCTAATAGGGTCCCCATTTCTTTCTGGAAATTTCTCACGTCTGTGGTATTTAACGGGACTGCCACAAACCCCATGCCTCCCTGATTGCCTCCGAGGGGTACTTCTCGTAAGGGATATAGAGAAGCTCCCTCAGATACAGCAGTCCTACTTCTCGTACATGCAGCCGGAGGTCGATCTAATTCCGGTGCTGTTGGTGGTGGAGATAGGGGCAACGGTGGTACAGAGAGAGGTACTACGGCCACCGGAGGGGGAGCCGCCGCCGGAGATGGATTATTAGAACATGGAGGCGGTAGGTTATCCAGTGGCTCCCATTTATCATCTTTTTCCTTTTCACTTTTCCCCTCTTCTTCTTCCTCAAACTTTTCATCTGTTTTTAATGTAAGTATTGAGGCTGGAAAAGAACGTAAAGTTCTGTCCCATAATCCTGCATAATCACTTTCCTCCTGACTAAAAGGTTCCTTTGAATTAACATATATATTTAAGGCCTGGCAGACCCAGTCTTCAAAAGATCCAAAAGCGGGCCAAAAGACATGTGGTCTCAAACGTTCTTTTGGCCATTCTACCATACAATATTGAACTAATTTTAATTTACTTTTTCCTTTTCTGGGGCCCCTATCATTCCAATTTTCAATCATTATTCCTAATGGACTCTCCGGAGGTATTTCTAGTAATTCGCTCCCTTTCTTCTGGTCCTGGGGTCTCGATTTCGTCTGACCCATCTAGGAATTTTTACTGTGGCAATTCCTACAGCCCTTGGCTACCAGTAAGAGTGTCTTGCAGGGGGTTTAGGACCTATCACCCACCCACGAATCCTATAAGAATCGCTTCGGTCCTTCACCGGCCAAGTCCCTCGCGGGAGATTGGAACCGCGGTTAGAAGGCCTCCACAATCGCTTCGGAACTAGCTTCCGTCTCAGTCACACTCTTACACACACAGGCAACCGAATCCTACCCAACCGAACGGTATACACCTTAAATACTTACGACTCCGTCGTCTTCGTTCGGATCTTCGCGCGCAGAATTACGGGCAAAATAAACTGCTGCAGCCGGCAAGGGAGCTCATAAAAAATCAAATTCTTTGCTTGCCCCTATTTGGGTTCAGGATGGTGTTAGTCCCGACCCGACCCGATCAGGAGCCACCAAAAGGTGGGGCGCCCCTCCTAGATCAAGTCAGAATTCAGGAACCAAGACCATCCCGGACGAGCCCCCAATTGTTATCAATGATTTAGTCCCAAACAGGATTCCAATTCAAATTTACAATTTATTAAGCGAATAGAGGCAAGCAAACAGCGCTGGGTGTGCCGGGAGTCTCCGCTCCACCAAGACGCACGCGGTTCAGTTCCTGTTCCTGGTTTATATCCTGTCCGTTAATATATATTCATGAATAGGCGTGTCTTCTTTGGCACATGCCCTCTTCTCCTTCTAGAATCTTCTCGACTCTTCCTCAGCGTGATCCTGTTCGCCAATACATATTCATGAATAGGCGTGTCTTCTTCAGCGCATGCCCTCTTCTCCTTCTAGAGTCTTCTCGAATCTCCCTCGGCGTGCCCCCAGGATGACCCCAAACCTTATGCATGCACTTTCTTTACACAATAGTATGCGGTCAGTGGTCAAACTGGTTTGAGCTGATATACCAGCAAAATAGTTTAACTTTCTCCTGTAAAACACCCCTTTTTATGGTGCAGGAGAAATCCATGAAAGTCCAGAAGGTTACACTTCATCACACGAATCAGATAAACATATTTCACAAACCCATTCGGCGTCCGTATTTATCTAGGTCTTGTATAAAGCTACTCCAAGTGGGTATGTTAGTAATTTGACCCTGGTTCTTTCGACTGCGACCAGCGTCGTTTATAGTGGTTTGTATACGATCCTGGGTGTTTGTTACATACATCTTGAGACAATCAGAGAGACCATGAATGAGGGGGTTTAATTGTGCCGGGTCGACTGGAGCTAGCGTCGGTGGGTTTAAAAGCTGATTCCTGTCGTACGTCGCTTGGATGCAGGCTGCTTTCTGTACTGCCTCGGCTGGATCAGAACAGCCTTTAATTTCTTTTAATTTCTGTTGGCTCTCCCCTCAGCTGGGGATCTATGCTGCCTGCCCAAAATGCAACCTGTGAGGTCAAAGAATAACTATGCTCCCCTGGGTTGGTGGTTAAAAACACTCCTGGTCCCCAAAAGCCTCCTGCTGCTTCCTCGCTCGACATAATCCGGTCTCCTCCCTCAAGGGAAACTTGCCACAAATACTCAACCTCTGACTCTCCTGGTCGCCTTGAGAATTTTCCCTGTATTTTTATCAACTCTGCTGGTGACCACGGAATCGTGCGCACGGTAGTGCGGACCTCATCATCGTCATTAACGACAGTCTCAGTTTTAATCGAGGGTTGTAAGGGGAGCAGTTGAGAGTCAGAATTAGAGGTTTCTCCAGTCTCCTTGTCATTGTTACAAAACTCCACAAATCTGCTTCCCGTTTCAGTGTCCAATTTACGTATTAACCTGCAAATCTGTGTGACTGGAGCACAAGATGGTATTTTATCTAACAGCTGACACACCTTGTCTAACAGCTGATTAAGATTTCTATTTTGGCACACAACACTTTCACGTTCCTTTATAAGCTTACTCTTTTCCTTCACAAGCTTGTCGTTTTCACTCACAACTCGGAGTCCTAATTTTTCTCCTGTCTCCCTTTCAAAAGCTAATGATGATTTTAACACTTCATTTTCTGATTTCAAAGCTTTGTATTCCGCATTGGAAACCAGTGTGGGAGCAGGGGCTTCCTTAGCTTCTCGTTGCGCGCAAGATAAACAAGTTCCTAAGACCGCACCGGTAACCCTTCTGGTTTTTTTTCACTCTATCCTTTTGTGCAGCGTGACACTGCTCAGCACGCTCTATCGCTTCCTTTCCATCCTTCCAAAATTGTTGAGCCCACTCCTTCCCAGCCTGGGAAGGGGCAAGGTCATATTTTTGCAGCAGTTTATCCATGGCAATCCTGCCGACTACGCCAATTTTTTTTCTGTTGCGGTAAGAGGCAGAGCAATTTGGCAGAAACTAAACCCCCTTGCTTTCCAGTCGATCCTCAGATATCAGAGGGACTGGGGGCGGCTGAGCTTGGGTTCTGAATGATGCCCAAAGTTAGCGTGAGTAGTCCGGTCGCGCCCAACACCTTCGTGGGACTATCACGGGTCCGGACGCACTACTAACATCACACTACCTGCTCAGCCGGGCACCTCCTGGACTAACACGGCCGCACTCAAAGGTACGGTCGCGTTCAGGGGGACACGCACACGCGGCCGAGTCAATCGATAGTGCGATTTATTGAAGCAACAGATACGCAGGTTCTTTGGGTTGCCGGTGATAAATTCACTGTCTGCAAAGCACGTGCAAATACCAAAAGTATGAGTGACGCTACTTGGCTATAAACGCGTTGAAAGATATAAAGTGACTCTATAGAGATTTCTAAGTTTCCCGGGGAGGCACTTGGTATGACCAAGTGTTCGAATCTTACCCAGCGGCGTCCCGATGGGGGGGGAGGGGGTAGAGAGGCTCAGCCCATCGACTGATCCCAGAAGTTAGAATAGTACACGACGATGGTATCTTCCCTGACATCCGGCCCTTAAAACACTATTTTATAGTATTTTACTTTGCAGGTGGAGCTTGAGTGACTCTACTCATACATACCTTTCTCGGGATTGGTGCAGAATTCTCTCGCTTCGAGAGAAAAATTGGAAAAATTAGGAACTAGGAAAAATTGAGTGCGCACGCTCATTGAGGAGGGGGTCGCACCTTGGGAGGGCGGTAACTTTTGAGAGGGGTGTGCGTTTTAGTATTATAATGATATTATAATTAGCAAAGTTCACTCTAAGTACAGCACTTCATCAAAGTTGACAGGTCCTCGGCCCAGGACATCGCGAGCGCAGCTTATCGGTGTACATACCGTGCATCCCTAAACTCCCCCGTTCACAGAGCGTGGCCGCGATGTCTCCACTCCGCTCCACCCTCCATGTAATCCCTCCCAGAGTCAGCACACCAGGTGCCCCCGATGTTGCCAACGTCCAAGGCCGTCCAGGGAGTCTCCACGGCACAGACCCGTTGTACAGGAGTGCTACGTTCCACCTGGTTTCAAGGCTGTTCTTAGAGGGTAAATTTCCAAATTGCCCCTCAGCGATTACTCCGCGGCGGCCCTGGGTCTCCCTCGGAACCCGGCGAAGGGCGGCCGGGCCTCGCCCCGGGACCGGGCGAAGGGCGCCGGGCAAAGGGCCGGAACTGGGCCCGGTGGCCGTGGTCTCCCTCGGAACGGGGCGAAAGGCGGCCGGGCCTGGCGCCGGAACCGTGCCCGCACGCCCGGGCCTACCTCGGAACGGGGCACAGGCCGGGCGGGAACTGGGCGGAGGGCGGCCCGTGGGTCTCCCTCGCAACGGGGCCGAGGGCGGCCGGGCCTACCGCCGAGCAGTACCGATTCCGGCACTAAAGGGGCGGCTGTCGGTCCCGCTCTGACCCTCATGACGCGACGGGGAGCACCTCCCTTGCTCCCTTTTCCCTAATCCGCAAAGAAGTCTCTCACCGAGCCGCTTCCGCCCCCGACGCCGGTGGGAAGCGCCCCTGAGGCGATGCCGATGGGATTGCCCTTTCGTAGGGGGGATGGGCAAGAGAGGGGACCTTGCCGTCGAACCCCGTGACCTCGCGCTTTTTACGACGCTGCCCACAAACCGTGCACCTTTGGCGGCGGTTCTTCGAGCGGCCTCGGCCCCGCTCCTGCGTGAACACCCCGGAGACCGGCAGGGCTGCCGGGCCCTATGGCGGCGCCTGGCCCGGCCCCCTCCCTCCCCGCCCCACCCCCCCCGGGATCCCCGAGGGGTGGGCAAGGCTGCCAGGTCTACCCCGCCCCCCCCTGCCCCCACCCCCCCCGGGATCCCCGAGGGGTGGGGTGGGCAAGGCTGCCAGGTCTACAGTCTGTTAGTAGTATAGTGATGCCAGCGGCAAGTACTGGGAGTGAGAGTAGAAGTAGGACGGCAGTAATGAGGACAGATCATACGAATAGGGGGGTTTGGTATTGTGAGAGTGCTGGGGGTTTTATGTTGATAGCGGTTGTGATGCAGTTAATTGCCCCTAAGATTGAGGATACACCTGCGAGGTGGAGGGAGAAGATAGCTAGGTCGACTGATGGGCCGGCGTGGGCTAGGTTGCCAGCTAGAGGGGGGTATACGGTCCATCCTGTGCCTGCTCCAGCTTCTACCGTGGAGGAGGCGAGTAGGAGGAGGAAGGAGGGGGGTAATAGTCAGAAGCTTATGTTGTTTATACGGGGGAATGCTATGTCGGGGGCACCGATTATGAGTGGTACCAGTCAGTTTCCGAACCCACCGATCATGATTGGTATTACTATGAAGAAGATTATTACAAAGGCGTGGGCGGTTACAATTACGTTATAGATTTGGTCGTCTCCCAGGAGAGTTCCTGGCTGACCTAATTCGGCACGGATGAGTAAGCTAAGGGCTGTGCGGACTATGCCGGCTCATGCGCCAAAGATTAGGTACAGGGTGCCGGTATCTTTGTGGTTTGTGGAGAATAATCATCGGTTGGTGAAGGTCACGGGTAAGATGGCTGAGTGTCTAAGCGTTAGGCTGTAGTCCTTTTTACAGAGGTTTAATTCCTCTTCTTATCGACTCTGTAGTGAAGTTCATGTTGAGTTGCAAGCTCATTGATGTACGCTAAGAGTGTGCCGGAGTCTGATAAGCAGAAGCCCGTCAGGTTTGGGCGCTTAGCTGTTAACTAGGATTGTTGTAGGATCGAGGCCTGCCTGCTTAGGTAGGTAAGACTCTAGCTTAATTAAAGTCCCTGGGTTGCATTCAGGGGATGTAGGTTAATGTCCTACGGGTCTTAGCAGAAACTAAGAGGGTCTAACTCTTATTTAAGGCTTTGAAGGCCTTCGGTTTGGGGCAGGTTATCCTAAGTTTCTGGGTTTAAAGCGTGGCTAGGATTATAGGGGAGAGTGGCAGGAGGGTGGTTGATATGGAGGCAAGGATGGCGATTAAGGGGCTTGTTGGTTTGTTAAAGTGCCATTGTTTCATGTGGTTGGTGGAGTTTGGGGGTAGTGTGATTGTTGAGTAGTAAGTAAGGCGTAAGTAGAAGAAAAGTCCGAGGAGTGAGAGTATGATGATGATTGTGGCGGTTGTCGTTACCTCTTGCTTGGTTAGTTCCTGAGTGATGAGTCATTTTGGTAGGAAGCCTGTTAGTGGGGGTAATCCTGCCAGGGATAGCAGGGTTAGTATTAGGGTTGCATTTAGTGTGGGTGTTTTTGTCCAAGAGGTTATTAATGTGGGTAGTTTTAGGGTATTGGTTGTGTTGAGGGTGAGGAATACAGTGGCGGTTATTAAGGAGTATAGGCAGAAGGTCAGTAGGGGGAGTAGATGAGGATGATGGCTATTCAGCCTAGGTGTGCAATGGACGAGAAGGCTAAGATTTTTCGGATTTGTGTTTGGTTTAGGCCTATTCATCCGCCTAGGGCGGTTGAGGCGATGGCCATGGTGACAAGTAGGGTTGGGTTAAGTGAGTGGGATGTTAGAAGGAAGAGGGTGATTGGGGGGAGTTTTATTACTGTTGATAATAGTAGACCTGTGCTTAAGGATGTGCCTTGGAGGACCTCTGGGAATCAGAAGTGGAAAGGTACTAGTCCTAGTTTTATTGCGATTGCTGCTGTTAGCAGAAGGCAGGATGTTGGGTGGGTTAGTTGGGTAATTTCTCATTGTCCTGTAGATCAGGCATTGGTTATGCTTGAGAAGAGTAGTAATGTTGAGGCGGTTGCTTGTACTAGGAAGTATTTGATTGCAGCTTCTATGGCTCGGGGGTGGTGGGATTTTGAGATGAGGGGGATGATGGCTAAGGTGTTGATTTCTCGTCCAGTTCAAGCTAGGATTCAGTGGTTGCTCGAGATTGCGACTGTTGTTCCTAGGAGGAGGCTTAGAGTGAGGATTAGCTTTGCGTGGGGGTTCATTAGTAGGGGAAGGGGTTGAACCATCATTTTCGGGGTATGGGCCCGATAGCTTTGTTAGCTGACTCTACTAGGAAATAATATAGGGGAAGTATGGGGAGTTTTGATCTCCTTTGTGCAGGTTCGACTCCTGCTTTTCTAAGGTTTGTTTGTTAGGAAATGAGAGGGCTAGTGTACCTCTATGTTCACTTTATCATAGTGACCCTTTAGCGTTCAGGCACATTTCCTTGCATAAGGAGGGAGGCCTGCGTAGCAGATTGGTATGCTGGTGTGTCAGAGGCAAAGGGCTAGGGTTAGTGGTAGGAAGTTTTTTCAAAGGAGGTGCATGAGCTGGTCGTATCGGAACCGAGGGTAGGAGGCCCGAGTTCATAGGAACCCTGAGGATAGAAGTAAAATTTTTGTGGCTAGGGCGATTGGGAATAGCTCTGGGAGGAGGTTTAGTGAGCTTGGGTTTAAAAATAGGATGGTTGTTAGTGCGTTTATTAGTATGATATTGGCGTATTCGGCTAGGAAAAATAGGGCGAATGGCCCTGCAGCGTATTCAACGCTGAAACCTGAGACTAGTTCTGATTCGCCTTCTGTGAGGTCAAAGGGGGCGCGGTTTGTTTCGGCAAGGGTGGAGATATATCATATTATTGCAAGGGGCCAGGAGGAGAAGATAAGGTACAGTGGTTCTTGGGTGGTGGCGAGGGTGTTTAGGGTGTAATTTCCACTTAGCAGGATGACAGATAGGAGGATGATGGCTAGTGTTACTTCGTAGGAGATTGTTTGTGCTACTGCTCGTAGGGCACCGATTAGGGCGTATTTCGAATTTGAGGCCCATCCTGATCATAGGATTGAGTATACGGCCAGGCTTGATATGGCTAGGAGGAAGAGGAGGCCCAGGTTTAGATCAGTAAGAGGAAATGGGATGGGGAGAGGAATTCAGATCGTAAGGGCTAGGAGGAGAGCTAGCACTGGGGTTATGATGAAGAGGAAGGGAGAGGAGGTGGATGGGCGGATTGGTTCTTTGATAAATAGCTTTACACCGTCTGCTACGGGTTGAAGGAGGCCAAAGGGGCCTACGATATTTGGACCTTTTCGGGCCTGTATATAGCTTAGGATTTTTCGTTCTAGAAGCGTTAGGAAGGCCACGGCAATTAGGATTGGGATAATATAGGAGAGGAATATAGTAAAGTGGATTAGGGTCGTGGGTTTAATCATGGGTGGGTAAAGCTAGGGAGAGGATTTGAACCTCTGGGTAAAGGGCTTAAGCCTTTTGCATTTGCCAAGCTCTGCCACACTAGCGGCCCTTGTTTAGGGGTTAATTGGTTGGGGTCCCCTTAGTAGGTTTAGTTGGGTTCATTGTTTTGGGGGGAGGCGTGCTTGTGGTATTGGCCTCACTTTTCCGGTCCTTTCGTACTGGGAAAAGTTAGTCATAGATAGAAACCGACCTGGATTGCTCCGGTCTGAACTCAGATCACGTAGGACTGTTAATCGTTGAACAAACGAACCCTTAATAGCTGCTACACCATTAGGATGTCCTGATCCAACATCGAGGTCGTAAACCTCCTTGTCGATAGGGGCTCTTGAAGGAGATTGCGCTGTTATCCCTGGGGTAGCTTGGTCCATTGGTCAAGTGTATTGGTGTATTGGGTCTGGTTGCTGTTTGCACGTTGAGGGGTTGCTCTTGGTTAAGGGGGTGGTCTTATTTTTGGAGGATTTGTTTTTCTCCAAGGTCGCCCCAACTGAAAAATGTGGGCCAGGTGTTTGGTGATTGTGTGCCTGGTTAGGGGAAGTTGTGGAGGGGGTGGCCGTTGATTTTTAAGTTCCACAGGGTCTTCTCGTCTTATGTGTTCATTCCTGCTTTTGCACGGGAAGATCAATTTCACTGATTATCTGTGAGAGACAGTTAAGACCTCGTTTAGCCGTTCATACAGGTCTCGATTTATGGGACAATTGATTGCGCTACCTTTGCACGGTTAGGATACCGCGGCCGTTAAACATAGGATCACTGGGCAGGCATCACCCTCAATACTTGGGTTGCTGAGGGCTATGTTTTTGGTAAACAGTCGGGCCTTGGGTTTGCCTAGTTCCTTTCACAGATTTTAATCTTTCTTAATGGGCGCTCCTGGGTTGGGTTAACAGGGTTGGTTAATATGTGGTCTTGTGAGGAGGTTGGGGGTATTATTGGGCCTGTTAATAATGTGGTGATGTAAGCTTGCGCCTGAGAGGGATTAATCCCTGGTTACTTATTTTAGCATTAATTCTCCTATTGTCATAGGTTAGCCTGTTGGGAGGGAGGGAGTCGTGTTGTTTTTGGATTTTTTTAGTCGGTGGAGCTTTGACGCATTCTTTGGTGGTGGCTGCTTTAAGGCCCACAGTTTATGGGTGGGAGGGGGTTTATCCGCTGGTGGAGGTTGTATCCTTTTTTAAAGGAGCGGTACCTCCTTTAAATTTCTCTTAATTTGCTTCGTGGGGGTTAGGTAGGTGTCCGTAGAGGAAAATTAAGGGGGAACTCAGATTCGTTTTACAGGCATCACCCAGCTCGGTTGGCTTTTCACCACTACTGACAAGTCATCCCACTCTTTTGCGACAGAGACGGGTTCACTCGGGGCAGTTGCTTGTAAGTAGCTCGCTTGGGTTTCGGGGTGGCAAGCTTAAATTCATTTTGCTTGGTTGTTCTTGCTAGATCATGATGCGAGAGGTACAAGGATTTATCTTTGCTACTTGTTGGTTGGGTTTTCATTATTATTTCATCTTTCCCTTACAGTACAGTTTCTATCGCGCCTGAATGGGTCTTTTCTATCGCCTATACTAAGTTGTGAAAATGCTTTAGTTTAGTTGATGAGGGGGTTTTTGGGGTTGTGCAGGTGGGTGTGTGGTCGGGCTAGAATTTGGCCTCAAGACGATCTGGTTGGATGCGGATATCTTTCAGGTGTAAGCTGAATGCTTTAATATTATAGCTACGTCTCGATATGCTAAGTGCACTTTCCAGTACACTTACCTTCACAGAATCACAGAATCACTAGGTTGGAAAGGACCTTTAAGATCATCAAGTCCTTGTTACGACTTACCTCATCTTTAGCTGGGGGAGGGTATTAGTTATGTGAGTTTGGGGCTTGTGAGGAGGGTGACGGGTGGTATGTACGTGCTCCAGGGCCAGTTTAAAGGGGACTCGATTGTTCCGCTTTACTGCTAAATCCGCCTTCTGGGGGTGATTTCACGCCCCCTTTCGTGGGTACTCTATTTTAGAGAATGTAGCCCATTTCTGCCATCTCGTGGGCTATACCTTGACCTGCCTTATTAGCGGGGTTGGGCTGTTGTGTTCACTGTTGGACTCTGATGAGGTGAACTGACGACGGCGGTATGTAGGCTGCTGTTTGGCAAGAGATGGTGAGCTGTATCGTGGATTATCGATTATAGAACAGGCTCCTCTAGGTGGGTTTGGGGCACCGCCGAGTCCTTAGAGTTTTAAGCGTTTGTGCTCGTAGTTCTCGGGCGGATGCTTTGGTGGGGGAAGCATCGAGATTTATGGCTAGGCATAGTGGGGTATCTAATCCCAGTTTGTATCCTAGCTTTCGTGAGGTTTGGTTGATCAGGTGGGAGTGCCAAGATCGTTTTGAGGTTGGGTTTAAGGACATCTTGAGTTTATGACAGCTTAGTTGTTTTTTAGTCTCGGTTGCTTTGATAGTGCGGCTCCACTCTTTACGCCGGAGTCTGTTAATTTGGGTTTCTTGTGTGACCGCGGTGGCTGGCACAAGATTTACCAACCCTGGGTGGTACCATGACTAAGTCAAGCTTTCGCTTATTGCTTAATGTTAATTACTGCTGAGTACCCGTGGGGGTGTGGCTAAGCAAGGTGTCTTGGGCTACGCGGGGTAGGGTGTGCCTGATACCTGCTCCTTTTATCTTGGTAAGAAGTAGGGGCATTTACACTGGGGTGCGGATACTTGCATGTATATGTCTGGTAGAAACTAACGGTAAGGTTAGGACTAAGTCTTTTGTCCTTGGGGCGGGAGGTGACCATCTTGGCATCTTCAGTGTCATGCTTTGTTGTTAAGCTACAAGGACTGTTTGGGATGACTCAAAAATTTGTTAAGTATGATCGTAATGGATGTAGGAAATTTTGTGTAGAATGGGGTTTGAAATTTGTTTGGTGGATTAGTTTAGCTCGATATTCGGGGGAGCGTAGGTGTGGGGGAAAGCAGTTTTTGTACTAACTTTTTTAATGGGATATCGGTGCCGATTGATAGGTAAATTTAACGTATAAGCAAACGATAAACGTATGATTGCGCAAACGTTTGATGAATTTTTAACAGAAAATTCCTAACGTTGTTTAGAAAATTAGAGGAATTGCGAAATGATACGAAAAAAATGAAGCATGTCCATTAAGCATTCACTAAATAGCAGCATAATTCGATGCTTGCGGAGGAAACATAGAAAATGGAATTCAAAGTGCATCAGTGCCAAAATGATACCACTTACCTACCAACCATGACACGGGGGATTCCTGAGGGCCAAATTCCGACCGACGACCATGTGATGTTCAGGTCAGGAGATTGGAATCACCTGCCCCGCACTGGAAGGGTTTATTGAAGACGCCCCCCCAAAAAAAGGAACCAGAGGCGCAAAGGCTACCCGGATGCCGCGATTATAAATAGCCAACCAGATGTTTCTGTGAAGAGAGAGGAGAGAGGGACTACCAAGTTATGGCCCTGATATAGGAACCAGAGGCGCAAAAGTGCAAGTAGTGCTAGGGGTGTAGGGGGAAAGAATGGTCCTGAAGCTAGTAACGTAGGATCTTCTATGCGGCGCGTTGCTGATTTCACGTGAGAAGAACGATCAATAGATAACCCAGTCCGACAGATACCGGCCCTACGAGAGAAGATGGAGTTGAGTTGTCCAGCTACCATGGATAGTGTGTGTTTCGAGAATAGCCGTATTCTAGAGAGATGGAGAGGTATAAAGGAGCAGTTAAAGGTTTTAATCCTATTGAGTGGAGATTATCCGTATAGCATTGAATTGCCTATTCCTTGTGGTGGGAGCGTGGAGAGAGAAAATATGCCAGTTTGCGTGTAGATGGCTTCCGTACATGCGTTAAATAGCCTAGCATGAATCATCCCAGGCGGATAAAAAAATTGATGCACTGTTATACATGGGAGATAAGCGGAAAAATTGCCCCCTGCAATCCCGGGGGGGGGAAGGGGGGGGCGGGAGGATATCTGTCTTGTAGGGGTTTCTGTAGTTGAGATCAGCGGCGGCTTTTCAGGCCGCAGACCTTGGAGCAAAGCCAAGCAGAAACTGCTATGACTTTGTGGTTGTCTTGGGGCTGTGCTTTGTTCCGGGGGGGCTAGCGGTTGCATCGAATCCTTCTCCCTACTATGGGGTGGTTGGTTTAGTTCTGGCTTCTGTTGCGGGGTGCGGGTGGCTGCTGAGTTTGGGGGTGTCCTTTGTGTCGTTGGTGCTGTTTATGGTCTATTTGGGGGGAATACTGGTGGTCTTTGTGTATTCGGTGGCGCTAGCAGCCGATCCCTTTCCAGAGGCTTGGGGGGATCGGCAGGTTATGGGGTATGGTGTATGCTTTCTCTTAGTTCTTGCGGTTGGAGGGGCTGTTGGGGGGTTGGTAGGACCTTATGGGGTGGAGGTGGTTACGGTGGATAGTGGGGGGATGTTTTCTGTTCGGTTGGACTTCAGTGGGGTGGCTATGTTCTACTCGTGCGGGGTGGGGATGTTTTTGGTGGCAGGGTGGGGATTGCTGCTAACTCTGTTTGCAGTGCTGGAGGTTGTACGAGGGTTAGCTCGGGGGGCTATTCGGGCGGTTAGGGGTTAGGCAGAGAGTAGTTCAATGAAGAATGCCAGCTTTGGGAGTTGGGGGTGGAGGTTTAAGTCCTCTCTCTCTGAGGGTACGTAGCTCTGAGAAGGGTGAGGAGTCTTCAGTCTTTGGCTTACAAGACCAATGTTTTTATAAACTATCAGAGCGTCTTTAGTAGTTGAGTACCTTGTTCTCTAGGGCTGCCGAGGCAGGGAGGAGGATTAGGAGGATGGTAAAGTAGGTGATGGAGGCTAGTTGGCCAATGATGATGAAGGGGTGCTCTACGGGCTGGCTGCCCACTCATGTCAGGATAAGGAGGTTGGCAGTTAGGGCTCAGAATAGGAGTTGGGAGAGGGGGTGGACGGCTATGGAGCGCTGCTTGGATTTATGGAGGAGGGGGATTAGGAAGAGTACGAGGATCGAGGCTGCTAGGGCTAGAACTCCTCCCAGCTTATTGGGGATTGAGCGGAGGATGGCGTATGCAAATAGGAAGTATCATTCTGGTTTGATGTGTGGGGGTGTAACTAGAGGGTTTGCTGGGGTGAAGTTTTCTGGGTCCCCTAGGAGGTTGGGGGAGACTAGGGCTAGGGCTGTGAGCAGGGGGAGTACGAGTGCGAAGCCTAGGGCATCTTTTAGGGAGAAGTAGGGGTGAAATGGGATCTTTTCGCAGCTGGATACGATGCCTAGAGGGTTATTTGAGCCGGATTCGTGGAGGAAGGTGAGGTGGACGAGTGTGAGGCCTGCGATT
>NW_028114048.1:75000-150000 GCF_964289735.1 Phaethon aethereus | reverse complement strand
AACCGGATCCGCTTCCGGTTCCGGTTCGGGTTTGGGTTCCGGTTCCGGTTCGGGTTCCGGTTCCGATCCCGGCGCCGTCGCCGGTCCCGGCCCCGGCCCCGCGCGGCCCCGGGAGGCCGCAGCCGGCCGCCCTCCGCCCGGTCCCGAACCGGATCCGCTTCCGGTTCGGGTTCGGGTTCCGGTTCCGGTTCGGGTTCCGGTTCCGGTTCGGGTTCGGGTTCCGGTTCCGGTTCGGGTTCCGGTTCCGATCCCGGCGCCGTCGCCGGTCCCGGCCCCGGCCCCGCGCGGCCCCGGGAGGCCGCAGCCGACCGCCCTCCGCCCTGTCCCGAACCGGATCCGGTTCCGGTTCCGGTTCGGGTTCGGGTTCCGGTTCGGGTTCCGGTTCGGGTTCGGGTTCCGGTTCGGGTTCCGGTTCGGGTTCCGGTTCCGGTTCCGGTTCGGGTTCGGGTTCCGGTTCCGGTTCCGGTTCGGGTTCCGGTTCCGATCCCGGCGCCGTCGCCGGTCCCGGCCCCGGCCCCGCGCGGCCCCGGGAGGCCGCAGCCGACCGCCCTCCGCCCTGTCCCGAACCGGATCCGGTTCCGGTTCGGGTTCGGGTTCCGGTTCGGGTTCCGGTTCGGGTTCGGGTTCCGGTTCCGGTTCGGGTTCCGGTTCCGATCCCGGCGCCGGCGCCGGTCCTGGCCCCGGCCCCGCGCGGCCCCGGGAGGCCCCAGCCGGCCGCCCTTCGCCCGGTTCCGAGCGAGACCACGGCCACTGGGCCCGCTTCCGGCCGTTTGCCCGGGTGCGGGCAGGGCTGCCAGGTCTACCGACGGAACCGGGCCCGCCTGCCGGAGCCTAGCGCCGGAAGCGGGCGAAGGGCGGCCGGCTGGGGCCTCCCGGCGCCGGATCCGGAACCGGGCGGAGGGCGGCCGGGCCGGGCGCCGGAACCGGGCAGAGGGCGGCCGTGTTCTCCCTCGGAACCTTGGACAGTAATCAGAGTCTGTTGTCCATTTTCCCGAACTTGTTTCAACAACCGCTTCAGGTGTTCATGTCGTAGTAGTTTTCTCACCAGGGTAAGATTCATTAGCAGATCCCGAAATAGAATATAATTTGATTGTACTAGTTGGTAAGATGTAACAGGATCTGAATAGATAAAGTCACATCCTACCATTTTAGTAAAGTTACAAACACAACTATTTGAGCGATTGTTAGTATCCACAGTAACATTATCTACAAACACAAAATCACAAGGGGTTCTCATACAAGCACACCCTTTTCCGATCTATACAAGCACAGTTTCAAGGGTTTCATTGGGATGTATTTCAAAATGACAAATGTTTTGTTCAGTGTCAAGACAAATGTCTTGGCCTTGGATGATACTACTTTCACAAATGAATCCCTGTTGTTCCCATACCACACATGCAGCAACATCAATAGTTTGCCGTCTTTTCATTCCGTTGGGCCCATACTCTATGCTCTAGAGGATAGAGTATAGCTCCGTTGTGATTTAATCCTAACAACGCGATGATTGGGTATATGGTATATACCGAAGTGTTGCGTATCGTTAAGACAAAAGCAGTGGCTTTGCCATCGGTAGGGTTGTAGGTAAAATTGACCAAATACCACCATGACTGGAATCTTCTCTCAAACGTAGTTGCATTATAATTGCTGCCGCCACAGATTGCGTCCATAGTTGAGCTTGGATACAACTAAGAGCTAGAGAAATATTATTTTGGGCTGCACCAAGTGCATCCGCAATCAATCGGTGGTCCCTTCCATCAATTCTTTCCCACTGAGGTAATATGCCAGATAAAAGCCATTGATTAGTTCCCAGTGCTACTAGAGAAGACTGCAATGGGTGTCCTAATTTGCTTAAATCACTTGTTGTTGTGCTCAGTTTATTTATGAGTATTTCAGCATCTATACTGTTTAAGACTCCCAGTCCTGTCCCTATAATACCGGTTGCATCTCTCCTTGTCCGTCTTGAAGAGACGAGGGTTCGCCCATGTAACCAGGCTAACCATCCTGCGTGGGATATATTTAGGAATGGTGAACAGGTTGGTTTAATTGTAGAGATGTTAATTTGCATCAACATCTCCGCTTGTTTGAGGGAGTATGACGGATTAAACAGCACTTGTTGCCAGCCTGTTGTTGCGTTAAGAGGCAGAGCAATTTGGCAGAAACTAAACCCCCTTGCTTTCCAGTCGATCCTCAGATATCAGAGGGACTGGGGGCGGCTGAGCTTAGGTTCTGAGTGATGCCCAAAGTCAGCGTTAGTAGTCCGGTCGCGCCCAACACCTTTGTTGGACTATCACGGGTCCGGATGCACTACTAACATCACACTACGTGCTCAGCCGGACACCTCCTGAACTAATACGGCCGCACTCAGAGGTACGGTCGCGTTCAGGGACCACACACGGCCGAGTCAATCAATAGTGCGATTTATTGAACACACGGCTGAGTCAATCAATAGTGCGATTTATTGAAGCAACAGATATACAGGTTCTTTGGATTGCCGGTGATAAATTCACTACCTATAAAGCACGTGCAAATGCTAAAACTACGAGGGACACTACTTGGCTATAAACGCGTTAAAAGATGTAAAGTGACTCTATATAGAGATTTCTAAGTTTCCCGGGAAGGCACTTGGTATGACCAAGGGTTCGAATCTTACCCAACGGCGTCCCGATGGGGGGGAAGAGAGGCTCAGCCCGTCGACTGATCCCAGAAGTTAGAGTGGTACATGACGATGGTATCTTCCCTAACATCCAGCTCTTAAAACATTATTTTATAGTGTTTTACTTCGCAGGTGGAGCTTGAGTGACTCTAGTCATACATACCTTTATCAGGATTGGTGCAGAATTCTCTCGCTTCGCGTTTAAAGGTACAGACTAGGAAAAATTCAGTGCGCACACTCATTGAGGAGGGGTCGCACCTTGGGGGGGTGGTAGCTTTTGAGAGGGGTGTGCGTTTTAGTATTATAATGATATTATAATTAGCAAAGTTCACTCTAAGTACAGCACTTCATCAAAGTTGACAGGTCCTCGGCCCAGGACATTGTAAGCACAGCTTATCAATGTACATCCTGTGCATCCCTAAACTCCCCAGTTCACAGAGCGTAGCCACGAGGTCTCCACTCCGCTCCAGCCTCCATGTAATCTCTCCCAGAGTCAGCACACCAGGCGCCCCTGATGTTGCCAACATCCAAGGCCGTTCAGGGAGTCTCCATGGCACAGACCCGTTGTACGAGTGCTATGTTCCACCTGGTTTCAAGGCTGTTCTTAGAGGGTAAATTTCCAAAGTACCCCTCAGCGATTACTCCACACCTGTATATTTGATTATGTAAGGGCCTGTGTTGAAGATGAAGGGAGTTACACCAATGGGAGGCCGAGTGGGTACATTTTTAGATGTTCGCGGGGGTAAAGGTCTCTTATCCTTTGATGTTGCTGTATCAATCATAAATTCAAATATTAATTCCGTGCCTTCGGAACCCCAAAGGCAGTATACAATTACGGGTTTGGTCAGAGTAAAATTGTACCAACAATCCGAATTTGGTTCGGTTATTTTGTAACACTCGGTGTCGTAGTTCTTTGGTCTGGTAGAGTCGGTATGATATGCTTTAATTTCGGTTGGCCTATGGTAATTAGGTCCGTTAGTTACTCGGCGGCTGATTTGTATTGCCTGTCCTGACATGGCTTGAAGTTCAGCCATCCGAAGAGGGTCATTCCAACTCCATTCATCCTTCGAAAACACTTCATCTCCATGTATGACTAGAGTAGAGAGATTTAAGTTCCTTTTGTTTTGTAGTGTTCCAACGCTCCCACTGTATCGTGGCAATGAATGGTCCCAAGGGTCATTACGAGATGTCACGGTGACAACGGGTATGTTCCTAGCTCCATATTTCAGGGTGTCAAATGGGGTGTATGGAGTTAGGCCTGGTGGTGTATCTGGGCTAGGTTCAATTATGTCTATTTTGAACCGAAAAAACAACAACCCTGTACAACGTTGTTTTGACGGCCCTAAACCTGTGTGGTGTTGTTGCCACGTACAAGTCACAATAGTGGGTTCCACCAGGGTAAAGTTATACCAACAATCCCATTTGTCAGCAACGCAAGACTTTGTGGCTACTGGGTTTCCGTATATTGCCATTAATGTGGCTTTCTCATGGGTTGATCCGTTAATCATCCTACACCCTATCTGGATTCCTTCTCCTGCTTTTCCCTTCAGGAGTGGAAGCCATCCGTTATCCCAGCTCCACTCACGTCTTGAAAACACCTTGGCGCCATGCATGACTGCAGTAGCTAAAGTTAAATTTTCTGGAATGATCTGTGTTCTCACCATTTCATTATACTTGGCATATGTTTGGGACAATGGTTATCTCGAATTACAAGTTAAAAGAAATTGTATTACAATTAAGGTAAAATGCCACATCACTAATTTCATCCATTGGATTGTGGTTTCACGTTGTCCATTCGGGATTCCTGTGTGTGAACACACAAGAAAAAAGGAAATATGCTCGGTCTTACTTAACCGGCAGGGTTAAAATGAGGGTGAAATTCACTGGGTGCTGATCCGGTGTGCTTTTCCTGAACGATCTTTGGCTTCCCAGGTGTAGGAATTTTTAGGGGTGGTCAGTACCATTGGTACCGGTCCAATTTAAATGGTATCTTTTTCCAATTCTGTTACCACCCCGTCAGTTCTCGCCAGCGCTGCTGCTGGCAGCGGGTACTGCCGAACATTGGTGCCTGCAGAACTCCACACAGTCCCACCCGGGAGTTTCCTCATCTGCTCACGCAGCATGTTAAATCTTAGAATGGCAGCGTGTGCAGCACCCACCGGTACCTCCACCCTCGTTAACCTCTGGTCCCCTGGCAACCAGAGGGAAATCTCGGCAGCGGGGCATTCCTTTACCGCACCTTTCTATTCCTGTAAATTTAACCCTGTGTCGACTGACTCTGATATTTAGGGTTTGAGCAGGTTTTTTTTTAACAGGTTCAGAATTTTTAACCGAGAGCCATTGAACTGCTAATACCTGCCGGGCAGGGTGGCTCACTGCCCTCCCCGGGGATAGAAGTTGGGGGTTTTTTTGTTGTTTTTTTTGTTGTTGTTGTTGTTTGTTTGTTTTGTTTTGTTTTGTTTTGTTTTTGTTTAGTTTAGTTTTGTTTTTTCCCCCCCCTCTGGACTTCTGCCGTATCAGTTGGATTACATTCTGGTGCAGAAGGTACACTTTCCTTGTGGGTTGGGGGTGGTTGAGCTGTAGGATTTTCCACAGCTAATTCATTCTTTTTGTTTAGAGATTGGATTAATGTACGGAGATCCTCTGTAGAGGTACCGCACAGAAATATGGGGGTACTTCCACATCCAGGACTTTACGCCTACACTTCCAATCTGATTTATATTTGGGGGTGCGTACTTGGCAAACTCGCTGGACATAGAGTCTGTGAGTTTTCCACCGGACAATCCGATCCAACCTGTTATAAATGATTTAGTCCCAAACACGATTCCAATTCAAATTTACAATTTATTAAGCGAATAGAGGCAAGCAAACAGCGCTGGGTGCGCCGGGAGTCTCTGCTCCACCAAGACGCACGCGGTTCAGTTCCTGTTCCTGGTTTATATCCTCTCCGTTAATACATATTCATGAATAGGCGTGTCTTCTTCGGCGCATGCCCTCTTTTCCTGCTAGAGTCTTCTCGAATCTTCCTCGGCGTGCCCCCAGGATGACCCCAAACCTTATGCATGCACTTCCTTTACACAATACTATGCGGTCAGTGGTCAAACTGGTTTGAGCTGATATACCAGCCAAGTAGTTTAACCTTCTCCTGTAAAACACCCCTTTTTATGGTGCAGGAGAGATCCATAAAAGTCCAGAAGATTGCACTTCATCACACGAATCAGATGAACATATTTCACACCTCTAAGTATGGATCTGCATGTGGCCCACAATCTAGTAATGTTTCTTGCATATGGACCACCCCTGATCATAAAAGACGTTTTAAACAATGGGTGAAGAGACCCCATTATACCATGTCATTGGAACCAGACAGGCTATGGAATTGTATAAACAAGATAAATTGTTACAATATGGATGATTATCTATGGATACCGTTTGCCTCAGACCTCCATCACGCCTTAAGAAGTATATGCCTGTGCCACAATTACAGTGCTCCAATCCCTAGCTTACAGACAGCATGTCAGATAGAATCCTCTAAACACATGGCTAGTAAATGTAGGATTCCTTCCCAACATTATAAAAAACGGATGCAAGACTCATGAGCCAGTAGTAAAGAGCACAAGTACCACTCTAATGTATCCTGCACTGCTTGAGACCGTATGGGTATGTTCTAATGAAGAGATATCAGATTACAGTCAACCCTATTGGGATGGGTTAGAATGCACTTTAGGAATTCCACAAGTTTATCTCCCATAATAGCTTTTAATCATACTCAGGAGTCATTCACTGTAGTCATTAATGAAACCAAGAGGGTACAGAACAAAGAGAAATGTATTGCCCTCCGTGTCACGGCCAAGCTATTATACAGCAGGGATGAGAGTAAGCTTAGCAATGGGATTGTTTTGGACTTCTTCGGCTGTGATAATTGAAAATTGATTATATCTAGAAAATCTACCATGGCAAGGAGAGACTCTAGCTAATTGTATGCAGCCAGCCAGCAAGGCTAAGCAACACCCAGCTTGTACCCACGAGCAGCCTCACAGATGACTTTAGAAAATCAATTAGCATTGAATATGGTACTACTAAAGGAGAACAGCGTTTGTGGATGGCTGAATAACACCTATCCTGGCAAAACCTGCTGTCAATTCCAAATGTGTCCGCTACTCTGCATCAAGCTAGAGATGAAATGCAAAAAACTGTGGACCAAACCCATGAGCTCAATGAGAAGATGAAACCAAGCAACTGGCAATGAACGAGGTGGATTTAAAATATTTTCAGTTGGCTCAGATTAAAAGTTAGTGGATGGGATCATAGTCTAACCCAGTATGTATTAATGTTTATCATAATGATTGTTATTGTCCGTATTTGATTGTCACGTGTGAAATCTATGATAACTAGAGCTGTAACCATGCGTGTTAAGAGGATTCACATCTATGATCCTGAATACATCCCTTTAATACCATCCCCTATTATAAATTGCGACGAGCGAGGGAAGGCAAGCAGTCGACTCAATATGAGTGATAAGGCAAGCTTCAACTTTATTGCAAAACCTTACACATATTTATACACTAAGTTCTACCTTATGCATACTTGTCTTACAATCATTGGCTTAGCCCTAAAGATTGCATTATCATACTCCTCCTACTTGCGGTTACTGCTACGTGGTCCGGGTTCCATCCTGTTTTTCTTATACAGTGCTGCTTCTTAGCTGTTTACCACAGCTCCTTCTCCTCAAGGCCGAGCCCTGCAGATGTCCAGCTGTTTACCAGCTTCCCAATGCCACAGCTCCCTCTTCTCAAGGCCGAGCCGTGCAGATATCTAGCTGTTTACCAGCTTCTCAATGCTGCAGCTCCTTCTCCTTAAGGTCGAGCCGTGCAGAGTGATCCCAACAATAAATTACCAACCAACAAGAGAGGATGAAAACACAGGAAGGAGAGATGAATGCCTCGACCCACCTAAATACAAATTACACAATGTTCCTCTTAGTGAGTTGTGACTAAGGTCACAGGGTGGATAATGTGGGAAACCACTGTGGGTCTGTAGGGAGTAGCAGGGTTTGACTGGAGCAACACGCTCCTCTTCAAAAGCAACCCTGATGGGTTGCAGTCAGACAGTCTCATAACTGACTATTGTTGAGTGATGTCTGGGATGAGGCGAAAGCCTTGCAGCCTGATGTTCTACGGCAAGGCCACAAAGACCTCCATCAAACGTGAGTAAGCTGACCATTATTAATAACTGAAATTCTTATTAACTATTCATTCCTATTGATCGATGCTATTTGAGTTATATAGTATCTATCGGTCTACAACAAATAAATGAATAAAAAATTAATGAACTGATTAAGTTTTTATTAATCAAATTAGTCTAAATCAATCATTAATAATTACTTATTAATAACAGTCGTTACCTATTAAGATCGATTATTTTATTTATTAGTATTTTGTGGTACTGCATTAACACTACTGTCCTCCAGTTACTTATCATGTATTTTTTTTTCTTTATCATCACTCTGATTTACTGTTGTAATTATCTACTATCAATTCATCATTATTAATTATCATTAATTACACGTGCTACACGACGGCTCTGTTCCTCACCTAGAACTTGTTATCAGTAAAGTAGTTCCTTATTAACGTGATCTTAATCCACTGGATGTTAATTCCAGTAAATATTAATCTGTATTGCTCTATCGCTAATCATTACTTCGTATATTAATTACCGGTTAATGAATTATTTATTACATTCATTAACCATAGGTCGGTGTATGTTAATCCATCAAGAATTAGCAGAGAGTGCCAGATCAGCATTTGTCCTAAACCTGCTCTCCCCACTCCCTCCTCCCAAACCGCCCGCCTGCCCTCACCCCGGAGAGTTCTGTGTCAAGACACCCACACGCACCCTGCACACCCCCCGTTTCTTTTTGATTGTCATTTTTTTAGCTATTTATTTATCTAGCCTCCCTCCCCCTTACCTTTTCTTACTCTTCTCTCTCACCACCGGGGACCGGGGACCGGGGACCAGGCAGAGGCGGCGGTGCCCAGCCCCAGCCGCCCGCCCTCCCCACCCCACCGCAGCGAGCCCCATTGCTACAAGGCCGCCAGAAGTTAATCTGCTTATGTGTAAACGTGGTGGCAGCTGAGGTATGTTTAAGAATACTGGTAAGTGTTGCTAGAAACCTACAAATATTTTCCGGGTGTTAACCGCGGGGTGCCAGCTTTGTGGGCCTACCACCCAGCACCCAGCTCTGCGCAGGTCTGGAATAAACCGGTATCTCGTCTCGGTGTGTGAGACTGGCCTATCGCACGCCGGGAAACGAAACCGCCTTTTCGGACACCACCATCAGCAAAGCAGCGACCCCGCTTTGCCTGAGGCTGCTGGGCCTGTCCTCTGGGCGCTGCTCACCACTGGAACGCATCCCGCTGGCGACGGACACGCCGACGGCCGCTAGCGAGAGGCGCGGCCCACCTCTCCGGCAGCCGGAGCCCGGCCTCGGGGACGCAGGTCTCTGCCCAGGCCGAGGCACGGGGCTGCTGCTTTCCCAGGGACGGCTTCAACCGGGAGCCGAGCCGAGCACATCGCCCGCAGGCGGACACCGAGGCGGGCCACAGCGCAGGCTGTAGCAGAGAAGGCGGCGTTGTCCACAGCGTTACCAGACTTTTTCGTTTCTTACTGCGTGCACACCCGCCACACACGCTCCCAAACCGGCCCCGGCACGAACCCCTCGCCCGCGGCCACACGCACACACGGAGACACCCCCCCTCCCCCTTCCGCCAGCAGTTTTGCCGGCCCGGGGAAGGAAGGAAGGCGGGAGACTTTAGGACCCCGCGGCGTCCCTGCCGCACCCGTGCCCCCCTCCCGCCTTTCGTCCTCAGTCCGTCGGTCGGCCAGTCCGTCGGTCAGTCACCCTGCTGAAGGTATGCGAGGCACAAAGCGGGGGTATTGTTTAGGCTCTGTCAGGAGTCAACGAGGCGCAAGCCTGAGGGAAGGAACAAGGCAACCGCAAAGGGAACGCAACTGCCGACCTTTGAGTGAACTATCCTAAGTAACATCTAATTAACATCGACTCGGCATAGCACAAGCCTGCCCTCCGGTAGGGGAAGACCCCTACCCACAGAAGCCCCTTCCTCACGGGGCACGCGCAGTAAAAAAGGAGGACGCTGTCGCCGTGGAGACGAGGCTTGCGGGAACCAACAGGCGCAAGGGCGCCTGCGCCAGCTCTCAAGAAAATAACGGTGACTTGTTGCTCGGAGCGTAGAAATATTTTCCCTGCGTTAACCGAGGCGCGCCAGCTTTGTGGGCCTACCACCGGCACCCAGCTCGGCGCAGGGGCGGAAGAAAAGCCGCCGTCTCGACTCCGTGTGTTTCCCGGCGCTCTGCGCACCGGGTGACGGAACCCGCGTTTGGCACAACAGCCCCGCTGCGCGCGGGCCGCCGCCGCCGCGCGGTGAAAACCAACGAACGCGAACGGCGGGGGAGGTGAAAAACGAAAAGAGAAAAAAACCCCCCAACCCAACCGACCCAAACAGAAACCTCCGAAAAGCGCCGCCATCCCCCCTCCCCCAGCCAGCCTCTGCGCCAGGCTCCCTCCCCCGCCGCCGGGGGGGCCGGTTGCCGGGCAGCGGGGCACGCGCGGCTGCAGCCCCCCTTGCCCCCCGCTGCTCCGGGGCGCCGGAGAGTCTCCGGCCGGGGGGGGCCGCACCCACCGGCCTGCGGGTCCGGAGCTGCAGCGCAGGGAGGGGGAGCGCGCGCGCGCGCGGGGGGGGGTGGCTGAGTGAGTCTGAGCGCGCGTGTGTCGCGGGGGGGGGCGGTGTCTGCAGGATCGCGGGCGCAGACCTTAATATATTTATTTTTAACAACGGCTTGTTTAGCCTGGGGAAGTGGAGGGTCAGGGCACTGCAGTAGCTGCAGCCTGCAGCTGCTTGAAGAATGGTTTTGTGATAAATGATTTAGTCCCAAACAGGATTCCAATTTAAGTTTGCAATTTATTAAACAAATAGAGGCAAGCAAACAGCGCTGGGTGCTCCGGGAGTCTCCGCTCCACCAAGATGCACACCTTCACTTCTTACAATTCCTTCCTTTATACTTCTCTAGGCTTCGTTTCTTGCCTTTCTCCGCCTTTTTCTTGGAAGACGACTCTTTCTTTAAGTACGTCACCACTTCCCCGGTCTGCGCATGCTTCATCTTTTTCTAGGTGGTCGTCCGGTGGTCGTTGGGAGGAAGATGCTCCTCTTCGTCAGTGCACCCTACATGACCTCTCTGTTTGTGCAGGCGCTCCGTTATTCCACTTATATTATGCTACCTTATTTGGCTATACATTTTCTTGACATTTCTGCGGTTATTTACAACACTGGTTTGCACTAGTATATCAGGAACTAACTTACATATCAGGAGGCTACATAAGCTTCACATATCAAGGGAGTTACCCAAACTATACTTATCAGGAAGTTACATAAAGACTGCCACTCCCCTGTTTATGGTCATGCCCTACATATATTCCTTTATTTCAATATAAATGACATTTGCTTCAAGCTTATATTCACTAGATTTTCTTTACACGAATCGCTCGTTCCTCACAATCCCCCGTTTTCTTTTTCACCACTGTGATTCGTGTAAAATTTATTTAAAGTTTGTTTGATGGGTATTAACTCGGGTTCCTCTATATGTTTTACCAACATTAAAACATGTTTTCTCTCACTCTGTGTTGGTTCTATTGGAGTGGCTGTAAATTTCATTCCATTAATCGCAGAAGCTACAGCTTGTGAAAGACAAGGAATTAGACATGGTATTATTAACATACCTCCAAACAATCCTAACAAAACGATAATGATTTTTGTTACCCAGTTTCCTGAGAATAAATTTTCCCACGTTGTCCATAGTCCTTGGACATTTATTCCATTCCACGTTTGGACTGGCACATGGGCTACTTTTTTCATTTCTCTTACTAATTCATTGATGGCTTTTCCTTCATCATTTATCTCTAAACAACAATTTGTGAGATTAAATTTTCCACAGACTCCTCCTTCCTGTGCTAGTAAATAGTCTAGTGCGAGTCTATTTTGATATAGGGCTGTACGCATTTTAGTATTTTGTTTAGCCACCAATCCTAGAGCATTACCCGTTTTATTTACAATTATTTCTACTACAGCTTGCAACCTGATTATTCTATTCAACATATAAATGGGGGTCCTATATCCCCAGGACCCATCTTCTGCCCATGTCGCTGGGTCATAATATGCTATTATTCTTTCAGGTGGCCACTCATTATCTTTCCATTTTCCTATTTGTAGCTCTCTTTTTCCCCTTCGGTTGTGAGTTTCTAATGCGTCTGTATATACCAGTACCCCTAGGCGTTCTCCTCGGTTTATAGGTAATAAGAGAAAGCTTGGCCGTATAGTTCCTAACACGCACGCTCCGGTCCAGTTTTTTGGTAATCGGGTATATGCAAATTTTCCACAGATCCAATATTGCCCTTCTGGACTTGACCACCCTTTATCAATAGTGGTTCCGTTGGTCCAATTCGCATGATTTTTACTTATTTCTTGGGCAGTGCCCCATTTATCCTACTTTTGGTAAGTACTATTCCAGTTATATCCCCCTTCACATACTAAATATCCGACTGGTTTACTCCCAGCGTCATTTTGCCAACAGCTTCTTCTTATTATGCTGGTTTGTAATATCCATTGTTGTTTCCTGACCTGAGTTGATATGTTCTAAACATTAGGGTCTGGTATGTTGCTCTCTTGGGCCTCCCAGGGCCAATTCTCTCCTGATTAGTTCCACCACATACATAACAATTAGTTACATTTAGTGACTTAGCAATGTTCTCAGCAAGATTTACAAATAGATTTTTAGCCACTGTGGGAATTTCATATTTCGTTCCTGTTTCCATTTCATGATAAAATGACTTAAATAACAGTCTATGCTGCACCGATTCTCTTTTCTTTCATTTCAATATTAATAACTACACCTGGGTCTTCTCCAGGTCCATATATCTTAAGTCCAATTTTGGTTATTTTTTTCTGTTTCCAAATTTCTAAATTTATAAGGGTTAAATTTACTAAATTACAGGTACAGGTTGTACAATTATTGTCTGTTTGTACCCTTGTGATTGAAGCTTGTAAATCCCCACATTGGCTGTCATATCCCCAGCTTGCAGTATCCTAACATACACAAGACCATCCCCTTCTTCCACATAGGTGTGCTGACTGATATCTCACCGTTTGACTAGGTACATAATCAGGATTTATCTGACATTGACGTCCACCTCCACCTGGGCAAATATATTTTGGTTGATTACTATAGCATCATCTCCACTCTACACTCCCACAATTAATATCCAGATCATCATCTATAATATCGCATGCATCAAAAATTACCGATACTGATGTGCTCAAATTGGCCATATCCTTACTTATTCCAATTAATCTTCCTACTTCCGAATTTGTTTTCATTTCTACCCACTATTGATAAAGAAGTTCCTTTGGATCGTAACAAACAGTATCATTTTCCACCGAGCATTTCTTATATTGTGTTCCATTGTATATACAACTCCCGTTCTGTTTCCCTTTGCACTCGTAATAGGTGTGGTACATTAATGTTTTATTACTTACTCGTCCGTGCTGGGCGGTTCTTATGCACTCGGTGCAATTTTGATTACCTGTCACCAGGTTGGTGAGTCCGAGTAAAATCAGGAGAGGTCCGGTAAGGGATCTCATGGTCGGAGGCATCAGCTACAAGGGGTGCTCGTCCTTGACTGGCCTTACTTGGTCGCGACTGAGAATCCCCACCCGGTCTTGCCCTCTCCCCCTTCTCAAGCGGACTTCTTTATTTCGATGACAGTAATAAATCTTACCCACCAGAAATCTCCTATAGGAGTAGTCTGTCCACACTGAATGCAGAGGAAACTTCAGCTTTGAATTTGAAAACGTCCCTGTTAGCCTCTGTGGGAAATGATATATTTGTTACACAGGTTACACCTAACCCTCAATAATCATACAACATGGTTTACAGAGTGGACATAAACTTAGTCCTGCCCGATAATTGCTTAATGTTATAGTCTTTAATTCGTGATCATTTCTCATACGTTCATTCCCTTTTTAATGTTATTTTTGTGGTTCCAGGTTGTAAAATAACTTTCCAGTCTTTCATGGGTCCTTTTACTCGAGTCGCGTGCGTCCACCCCTTTTCCGCGGTCCGGATGGCAGTATCTGTAGTTAACAATACAACAAAGGGTCCTTCCCATGAAGGAACTAAAGTTTCTTTCTTCCAAGTTTTGATCAGTACCTTATCCCCTGGTTTGAATTGATGGATTGCAAACCCCAAAGGTAGGGTTTGTGCCATTATTCCTATATCTCTTAGTTCTTTCAACCTTTCTCCTAAAATGATAACATATTTCCGAATATTATAATCTTCCACTACATTGTTTCCCTCGGAGATAGGGCATGCCGTATAAAACCTAATATGGCGATAATCCAGTCTCACTGTGCGGTTTGATCCTTATGTTAAGAAGGGCTAGCGGTAAACATTTAGTCCATGGCATCTGTGTTTCAACCATTAGCTTCGCTAGCTCTTGCTTTATTGTTTGGTTTATTCTTTCTATTACTCCCAAACTTTGAGGATGCCATGGGGTATGATATTCCCATTTAATACCTAATGATTGGCACAAGGATTTTATAATTTTAGAAGTAAAGCGAGTGCCTTGATCAGAATCAATATATTGTATTATCCCATACCTGGGGATTAGGTGTTCTAGTAAAATTTTATCACCGTCTGAGCTGTCGCTCTTGCTACAGGATAGGCTTCGACCCATCGTGTTAAATGGTCTACTATAACTAACAAATATTTCAATCTTCCTATTCTTGGTAATTTGGTAAAGTCGACTTGAATCCTTTCAAACGGTCTATAAGCTAGTTTTCTTCCTCCCATGGCCACTTGTTGAAACACGGCCTTATTTGCCCTTTGACAAGTTAAACACCCTTGTGTAATTTGCCTTGCTATTTCAAAAAATTCCAATACAGCCAAACTGTTTAAGGAAATGATCACTTAACACTTTTGTACCCCAATGTGTTTGCGCGTGTAAGCGTTCTAATACCTGCCTAGCGTAAGCTTTTGGCAACATCTCTCGCTCATCAGGTAATGTCCATTTCCCTTGTTCCACTCTAGCTCCTATTTTCTCTAATTTTGCTTGTTCCTCCAGCGTAAACTTTTTCTCCTTTTCCTCTTATCCTCTTCCACTAGTGTCCTCCTTTGTTTGTGTATGATTAATTTTAACAGTTTCAATCCTCAAGGCTGCTTCCTGAGCCTCCTTATCTGCTAAATTATTTCCTCTAATTCGATAATCTAATCCCTTTTGGTGTCCCCTCACATGCACCACGGCTATTTCCTTTGGTTCTCTTAACACTTTTAAAATTTTACTATCAACTCCTGATGTATTAAGTTCTTTCCTTGAGTGTTAATCAGGCCTCTTTCCTCCCAAATTTTTCCAAAAGTATGGACTACTCCATATGCATATTTGGAATCTGTGAATATGGTCCCTCTTCTTTCTTTTAATAATTCCAGGGCCCTACATAAGGCATAAAGCTCACAAGCCTGAGCTGACCATGATGGACTCAGAGGTCCTGATTCCACAAGTTCTAAGTCCTTGTCAATTTTTGCATATCCTGATTTTCTCTTCCCTTCTATTACTTGGGAGGATCCATCTACAAACAATTTTTCTCCTCCCTCCAATTCAATATCTCTAAGATTGAGCCTTACTTTTGTCTGGGATTCTATAACTTCTAAACAATTGTGTTATAGCACTACTGCTTCTGAGGGTTCCCCAAACCGGAACTGAGCGGGGCTCTGGGCAGAGGTGACTCCTAATTCCAAATTAGGTGAATCTATCAAGATGGTTTCATATTTCAAAAGTCTACTATCTGTCAACCATTTCTCTGTCCTCTGTTGGAGGACATTCCTAACATTATGTGGCGTATATACCTTTAGAGGTACACTAAAGGTAATTTTCCTAGCTTCCTCTATCAATAATGCCATAGCAACTAGGGCTTGGAGACATGCTGGCCACCCCCTGCTCACCGAATCTAACAATTTGGATAAATATCCCACCAGTGTGTGTGGGTTTTTTGTGGTTTTTTGTTTTGTTTTGTTTTGTTTTGTTTGGGGTTTTTTTTTTTTTTTTTTTTTTTTTTCCATTCCCTTTTTAGTCTGTGGAGGTCTTAGGATTAAAATACCAGAAACCCGGTCAGGATCTGATTTCTTTTTTTTTCCTTTGCTTAACCAATGTCCCAAATATTTTACTTCTTGCTCTATAAATTGTAATTTCGAGCAGGACACTTTTAATCCCTTTTTCTCTAAAAAATTTAACAATCTAATGGTGGCTTTTCGGGTCTCCTCTTCAGTTTCTCCTGCTACCAGTAAATCATTCACATATTGTAATAATTTTTCCCTCCTCGTGTACTGTAAAACCTTGTAAGATTTTCTTTAAGGTCTGTCCAAACAAATTTGGTGACTCCGTAAACCCTTGTGGTAGCACAGTCCACCTTAATTGTTGTTCTTCGTCCTGTTTTGGGGTCTTCCCATTCAAAGGTAAAATAATCTCTGAACCCCTTATCCAAAAGACAGGCCCAAAAGGCATCTTTCAAATCTATTACACTATACCAAATATGTTTAGGAGACAGGTGACTCAATAAAGTATAAGGATTTGCCACGACAGGGAATTTGGTGATTGTTCGCCGATTCACGGCTCTCAAATCCTGTACCATCCTATATGTACCATCTGATTTCTTTACAGGGAGTATCGGGGTATTGTGGGGTGACATACATGGTTCCAAAGTCCCATTTTTTAGTAATTTATCCACAATAGGTTTTAGACCTCTCCGGCCTTCTATAGATATAGGATATTGTTTAATTCTAATTGGCTTATGAGGGTCTGTTATTTGTACCTTGATGGGTTCCATATCTAATCTCCCAACATCTCCTTCCTTATACCATACTTGGGGGTCAATTTTTTCCTCATCAAGTTGGGTTAAGGTACATAAGTTAATATATAACCGATCTCCTTGGTTCTGAATAGTTAGGTTTAGTTTTAAAATCAAGTCCCTCCCTAATAGGTTATATTCTGCTTCTGGTAATAAAAGTAAATCATTTAAACAAATTTTTGTCTCTGTCTCAATCTCTACTTCTTCTAAGATGGGGACTTTGAAGGGTTCTCCTTTTGCACCTGTTACTGACATCTGGGCTTTTCCTTTTCCTACCCCTTTTGGGAGTTTCTGAATCGTTGACCTTTCAGCTCCAGTATCTACTAAAAATAAAAATTCTTCTTTTTGGGGACCTACTAATAGTTTTATCAAGGGCTCTGTTGATGTTGAGGTCCCCAGAAGATACAGCCCCTAACACCCCTAATCCTCTTTGAACATTTTCTCATCCCATTCCCGTTTACGGCAGTTTTTCTGAACACGTCCCTTTTTGTTACAATAGTAACAGATGGGAATTGTGGGTCTGTCTTGATGAGATTGTCCCTGGGGTGGCTGTTCTGGTCTCTTATCTTTTTTTCTCTCCCAGCTGAGTCTTACTCCTCTGACTTTCCCTCACTGCTGCTACAAAAATTCTTGCCTCTGCTTCTTGTTTTTCTTCGTCCCTCCTGACATAAACCTTTTGAGCTTCTCTTAGTAATTCTTCCAACCCTCTCTCTTGCCAGTCCTCTATCTCCACCCAGAGGTACTTCCCGTAAAGGATACAAAGACGCTCTGGGTGCTCAGTTTGGGATCCTCCCCTTAGAGTTGAATTCGACCCTGGGGCCGTAGGGGAAGTCATCAAATTTGGTGACGGTATTTGACGGGTAGCTGGATTATACGGGGGAGGTAAGTGATCTAGGGGGTCCCAATCCTTCTTTTCCTTTTCCATGTTGTCGTGGTTTAGCCCCAGCCGGCAACTAAGCACCACGCAGCCGCTCGCTCACTCTCCCTCCCACAGTGGGACGGGGGAGAGAATTAGGAAAAACCTCGTGGGTTGAGATAAACACGGTTTAATAGGACAGAAAGAAAGAAGGGAACAATAATGATAATACCAACAAAGGAATGTATAAGAACAAGTGATGCCCAATACAGAAATTGCTCACCACCCCGTGATCGACAGCCCGTCCCCGAGCAGCGATTTCCGCCCCCCCGGCCAACTCCAGTTTATGTACTGGGCATGACGTCGTATGGTAGGGAATATCTCTTTGGCCAGTCTGGGTCAGCTGTCCCGGCTGTGTCCCCTCCCAGCTCCCCGTGCACCCCCAGCCTGCTCGCTGGCAGGCCAGCACAAGAAGCTGGACTGTCCTTGACGGCTCAGCAACAACCCAAAACATCAGCACATTATCAACAGTTCCTCATCCCAAATCCAAAACACAGTCTCACACTAGATTCTGTGAGGAAAACCAGCTCTATCCTGGCTGAAACCAGGACACATGTGTTGCTCCCCTACGGTCTTATTTTTCCCTACTCCTGTTTTAAGATGAAAAATGCCCACACAGGCCTTTATCCATAAACTAGCATACTCGCTCTCCTCTTGGCAAAACGGTTCCTTAGAATTTACATACAGGTTTAGCGCCTGACAAACCCAATCCTCAAATGACCCAAATACAGGCCAAAAAAAACGTGGGGTCTCAAGGGGTTCTTTGGCCATTTTACCATACAATATTTAACTAATTTCTCTTTTGTCTTCCCTTTTCCAGGGCCCTTATTATTCCAATGTTTTAACATTATTCCTAATGGAATCTCCGGAGGTATTTTTAGTAATTCGCTCCCTTTCTTCTGGTCCTGGATTCTCGATTTCGTCTGACCCATCTAGGAATTTTTACTGTGACAATTCCTACAGCCCTTGGTTAACAAGCAGAGTGTCTTGCAGGGGGTTTCAAACTTCCCACTCACCTATGGATCCTATAAAAATCGCTTCGGTCCTTCACCGGCCAAGTCCCTCGCGGGAGATTGGAACCGCGGTTAGAAGACCTCCACAATCGCTTCGGAACGAGGTTCCGTCTCAGTCACACTCTTACACACACAGGCAACCGAATCCCACCCAACCGAACGGTATACACCTTAAATACTTACAACCCCGTCGTCTTCGTTCGGATCTTCGCGCGCAGAATTACGGGCAAAATAAACTGCTGCAGCCGGCAAGGGAGCTCATAAAAAATCAAATTCTTTGCTTGCCCCTATTTGGGTTCAGGATGGTGTTAGTCCCGACCCGACCCGAACAGGAGCCACCAAATGGTGGGGCGCCCCTCCTAGATCAAGTCAGTATTCAGGAACCAAGACCATCCCGGACGAGTCCCCAGTTGTGATAAATGATTTAGTCCCAAACAGGATTCCAATTTAAGTTTGCAATTTATTAAACAAATAGAGGCAAGCAAACAGCGCTGGGTGCGTCGGGAGTCTCCGCTCCACCAAGACGCACACCTTCACTTCTTACAATTCCTTCCTTTATACTTCTCTAGGCTTCGTTTCTTGCCTTTCTCCGCCTTTTTCTTGGAAGATGACTCTTTCTTTAAGTACGTCACCACTTCCCCGGTCTGCGCATGCTTCATCTTTTTCTAGGTGGTCGTCCGGTGGTCGTTGGGAGGAAGATGCTCCTCTTCGTCAGTGCACTCTACATGACCTCTCTGTTTGTGCAGGCGCTCCGTTATTCTACTTATATTATGCTACCTTATTTGGCTATACATTTTCTTGACATTTCTGCGGTTATTTACAACACTGGTTTGCACTAGTATATCAGGAACTAACTTACATATCAGGAGGCTACATAAGTTACACATATCAAGGGAGTTACCCAAACTATACTTATCAGGAAGTTACATAAAGACTACCACTCCCCTGTTTATGGTCATGCCCTACATATATTCCTTTATTTCAATATAAATGACATTTGCTTCAAGCTTATATTCACTAGATTTTCTTTACACGAATCGCTCATTCCTCACAGTTTCAGGGACAATGGAGCTTTTCTTAGTAGCGGGAAGAGCAAGAAACCTCCACAAATTACAGCTGGGAAGGTTCTGTCTGGATGTGAGAAAAAATAATCCTCACTGAGAGGGTAGTCTTGTGCTGCAAGAGATCACCCAGAGGGAGTCTGGATTATCCCATGGCTTTGTGTTTCAAGGAGCAGCTGGTGAGGGTGGAGAGCCATCAGTGAAGGCATAGAAATGCCAGGGTGAGAGCTAGGTGGGAAAGCAAGATGGCTGTCAGCAAGCTGAAGGGAAAGAGGTGAGGCATGGGACAGTGTAGGGCAGCCTGCATAGAGATGGCCAAGGGTTCTAGCAAGATCGAGAGGTCCAAAAGGACTGAGGTCTTTGTCGTCTTGACTATAGCAGCTGTCTCTACCACCAGGGCCAGTGAGACAAAACTTTATTCTTCTCTTCTCAGAAACTGCCTTCCCAGGACCTGGGCTCAGGGTTTGGCCTTGCCTGCTTCATAAAACGAACCAAGGGTTTTCTCAGCATTACAGCCACCTGTGCAGTGCCCTTGCCTACCTGCAGTCACCGTCTCCAAGTATCTGCTCTAATGAGTCAATGAGGAGCCTTTGGCAGTAATGGGTCTCATTAAGTCCCATTAATGCTTCAAGGTATTTTGGGGTTTGCTTCTGGCTTTGACTTCTTGAGAGGTTTGTTCAGTCTTCTCCCAGTATCTGAGGTTCACGGACTGAGCCCCAAATACACCATGGGGCTCCTTAAAACACAGAAAGCCCTAACAAGTCATGCCTCTTCCTGTAACGTTCTCCACGTCTGCAAGACTCGTATAGCTAATCTGAGTTGTTTCATAGCGTGGTTAAGAAGGAAGATTTCAAAGTGCACCTAATAAAGTTATTTTTAATTTTAAAGGTGGTATTTTGTTAATTTCAGTTTAAAGAAGTGATAGAAGCATTATCCAACTGATATGGATCCTGAGTGTCAGGAGCGTCTCCTGAGGAGGTCTGGACAGGTAGGAAAAGCAGTCCCTTGAGATCTGACACTGGGTGGACAACCTTGCTCCTCACCTCCCCAGACTCCCCACCTGTCGTTGGCCACCTGGGATTTACATCACTTTCCCTTCATCAGACTTCTCTGAACTCTGGGAGCAGAATGTTAGAGCTCCATTGCACCATCTCCCACCCACTTTCCTTAGAGGACTGGCTGCACACAGGCACAGAAGGATGTTTCCCATTTGCAAGCAAAGCAAAGTAAAGCACGATCAAGTGTCTTAAGCAATAAAACACTCCTCAACCATATACTAAGTACAAGCTGCCTCTAATGAGGTCGCCTTTCTACAAGGGATGATCTTACGAGAAATGTTTTAGATAGATAGATAGATAAAGGTAGATACAATTAAAAGAGTTGGCTAAAGATACCGTTATACTACTGAAAGACAGGCAGGCTTTTAGTCCCTGAAGCTCAAAGCAGCAGTGTGGGTGGGAAGTATCTGAATGAACAAAGAGTAAGGGAAGGAGAATAATGGAAAGGGCCTTTGTCTAGACAGTCTGCTGAAAACATTACTTCAGAAATGGTCATTGTATCAGCACAGGTGAAAATATATGAAAGATTAGAATTATTAACTACAAAAGACATTAACCACTTGATCCAGTGTGGCCTGGCAGCAAAGGCAGCCAGCAGTGTCCTGAAGTGTATAAAGAGGAGCCTCGCCAAAAGAGTGAGGGAAGTGGTTGTCTCCCCATGCTCATTGCTTGTTAGACCACCTGTAACCAATTATATCCAGTTTTAGGGCCCCAGTTCAGGTGTACTGATCTGGCTGGGATGGGGTTACCTTCCTTCATAGCAGCCTGTGTGGTGCTATGTTTTGCATTTGTGCCTTAAACAGTGTTGATAACACACCAGTGTTCTGGCTATTGCTGAGCAGTGTTTGCACTGTGTCAAGGCCTTCTCTGCTCCCTCCCAGTGAGTGGGCTGCAGATGGGCAAGAACAGCTGACCCCAACTGACCAAAGGGATACTCTCTAACGTACGACGTTGTGCTGAGCAATAAAAGCTGGGACAGAGGAAGAAGGAACTAGAATATTTTTGTTACAGGAATCACTTCCTAGTTCACATGGAATCCCTTGCATAGCATTAGTAAAAGGCCTTAGACCTTCATAAGCGGTGAACTTCCACCTAGCTACTGATGAAGTTCTACTGAACTCTTACTTAATCGCGTGAGGGAAGGCCCTGAAACTGGTGTAAATTAGAAAGATAAGATAGCCACATCCATCAGCAGAGGTTGCCTCATCGAGAAAAGAAAAAGAACGGCCCGCTTGGAGACAGTGAAAGGATCCAATGAGGAAAAAGGAGACCCCAGACCCAAATACTCCAACTGGACTAAACCGTCTCACAAGGGGAGGGGAGCTTAGACTGTAAGGGTATAATTGTCCAGAGAGTCACTGGTTCGGGGTCCGTCTCCAGAGGCACTCAGCTCAAGCTGTTCTTCACCACTGTACCGCTTAATAAATTCAACTGGTATACGTCATGTCAGAGATTCTGCTTCAGGAAACCTAGGGTTGAGCCTGAGGGAAGAGAAAGCACCCAAGAGAGACTCTGTGAGTGTGTGTGTGTGTGTGTGTGTGTGTGTGTGTGTAGAGTCGAAAGGCGCACACGTCGGCTCACTGGAGTCTCCTGCTGCAAAGGGACTCCAGACCCAGCAGTTAAAGTCTCGGGTGGTGTGTGTGCAACTCCTTGATTGGTGTGTGAATGCTCAGGCAGCGGCTTCTCCATTAACGTTTTTTCATTCAAAGAGTCTTCTGTGTGGAGACTGGCTGGGCATCATTTTTGCTTGTGGGAGGTGGTGAGTGGTTGCCTTTGCGTTGCTTGTTATTATTATTGCTTGTTGATTTTTAAAAAATCTCTTTCTTTCACCTGCTAAGCTGTCTTTATCTTGACCCACAACTTTCCGTGCTTTATTTCTTCCTGTTCTCTCTCCTGTCCCAGTGGGGAAGGGGGGGAAAGAGTGAGCGGCTGCGTGGCTGCCGGGCTATTGGCCAGAGTCAATCCACCACATCAAGGAAGACGTTGACAACTGGGAGTGACTTCAGTGGGAGGCTGCCAAGATGCGCAGGGGCTGCAGCACTTGCCTGGGGAGCAGAAACTGAGGGAAAGGGCTGCCTTCGGCCTGGGAAAGGGAAGGTCTGGGGAACCTCATAGCAGCCAGCCAGTCCCTGCAGGGAGGTTTTCAGGAAGATGGAGCCAGTCTTGTCACCGTGGTGCTTGGCAGGACGATAATAGACGATAGTCAAATGTTGAAATAAGGAATGTTGAGGCTGGAGATAGGGACAATCTTTCTCTCCATAAGGGCATCCAAACATTGAAGCAGGTTTCCCAGAGATGTTTTCCTGTCTTTGTCCTTGGACATTTTCCAGCCCCCATGTGGCAAAGCCTTGAGCAAAGTGGTCTGACTCCGTAGCCGATTCTGCTGTGAGCATGAGGTTGGACTGGAGACCTACTGAGGTCCCATTCAGGAGAGTGGAAAACTAAATGATGCTGTGGTTCCTTCCTCTCTAGGTGTGCCCTTGATGACAGTAGGGAAAGCTGTCAGGTTCCCCGTGACCATGGAAGTAAGTCAGATGCTGGCATAGTCAGATCAGCTGAAGTTGTCTTCTCCTCTTCCAGGCAGTGTTGCTCAGATGCAGGACTGCTTCACAGGTATCCCCAAACAGCCCTGGTTATTTCCTTTGCTTCACCATTCATTCCCTTTTCATTCTTTTCCCACCTCTCAAGTCCTGCTCTTTAACCATCCTTATCCCCACCCATGCAAAAAGCCAAGGACTTTTCACTGTTTATCCAGTGGCCCTGCATTTGCTCACTTTGAACCCTCCTTTGGTGTCTCTGAGGTGGTTACTGTGGTGCTTTCTACCTCGCATTGCAACTCAACTTAACGCCAGTACTCTTTTCTTCTCTGTAGTGTCCTGCAGCTACTTAAGTTCTGATCTTGTTAGAGGCACCACGACTCAGGATGGCCGTTGGCACGCATACTTTAAAAGCTGGACTGTTGGAGGTTCAGTCCAGAGGGACCTTGGCACACCTGGGATTTGGCCAGCAGAAACCTCAAGGTTTTGAAGGAAAAGCTCAGAAACAACTCCATGCAGCAGCATGGACAGGGACCTGACTGACTAAGGAGTGTCCTGAGGTGAAGTATTTGGGAACTGTGACAATGCCATATGAGTCAGTGGTTCTCACATTTCGAAAGGAGAGTGGAGTGTCTGGAGGAGGTCTGCCAACTTGAAGTGAAGGGCCTAAAGGATGAGCTGTGGGGAGAGTCTGAGGGAGCTGGGTGTCTGTAGCCTGCTGAAGTGGAGGCACGGGTTTACCTAGCAAGAGCCTGCACCTGCCTGGAGGGATAACGGAGCCAACCTGTTCTCTGCAGTCACCATTGATACGACAGAAGGAACAGCCACAAGCTGCCTCTTGGGAGCTTTAGGCTGAACCTCAGGAAAAATAAAATGGACTAGGAGGAGCGTTGCCATGATCTCCACCTTTGGAGCTCTTCAAGTTTCAGCGCCGCAAAGTCACGGCCAGCCTGGAGGCTGGACTAGAGACCCCCTCGCAGCAGTCTCTTTCCCAACAGGCCTGTGCCTTGCCACATGTCATATGAGAAGAGACTAAGCTGGAGGAGAGGGTCTCTACATCACAGGACAATTCAGGGTGGAAGGAGGGTCAGGAGGTCTCTGGTGTTGCACTGGCTCCAAGCAGGGCCAGCTCTGAGGTCAGACCAGCTTGCTCGCTAAATGCCAGAATCCGGAGAAAGAGTTTACACATGAACCAGGCATCTGTGCCGCCGTTACAGAAATGGAGACAAGGCCTTTGACCAGCTCCCTGAACACAGCTATTGGTACGTCATGCCCCCTGAGAACATCCATCCTCCCGGGAACATCCATCTTCTTGTCCAAAGGAGTGGGATCCTTATGCAACTATCCTGCCATATCTCCAGACCATGGGGTGCTTTACACTGTAAACAGAACTGAAGGAAAGCCTCTGACGTGGGTACTGTCAACTGAATTGCTAAAAGAGGGGAAGATGGAGGGATCTCGGAGCTTCCAGGTTCTTCCTGAAGATAGAAGGCCTCAGATATAGGAACAGAAGATAACAGTTTTGAACTAGCCTAGGCTTTAGATCATTTCACATGTGATGGCTCTGCTCCATCCTTTCAGTCATTGGCACCCAGAAACCTCATCTGCTTTTCCTTCCTCTCCTCCCAAAAGCTGATCAAGTGATGGGAAGAAAGGAAGGAGAAAGGCCCTAGGCCTCTGTGACTCACCTGGGCTCTGGCACTTGGAGGGCCACAGTGTCATCCATTGTACACCCCATAAAGAATCAAGCTGGGAAGTGACTCTTCACGTACAAGTGAACAAGGTCGATGGACAGGCAAGGCTGTGTCTGGAGACCAGTACACCTAGAGCATCGATCAAGCTGGGGCTGAAACTCAGGCCTGGTCTTCAATGGTCTCCTGGGCCCATGGACAGAGGTGTGGATGGAGGCCCCAGGTGAGGCTGATTAGGGTCCTGAAGGCCTGTGGATGCTCTCAGGGCCCTGACACTGCCCCCATGGGATCCCACCTGCCAGTGCCCTCAGTAGGCCAAGTTCTCATTCCCGCATGTGCAGGGTCTGTGCTCGGCTACTCTCCTTCCCCGCTTCTGTGCAGATCTGGGAGACCACAGTTTCATGCTGACTACAACCAAGGCTGAAACTGGTCTTCCCATCCCTGACCAACTTTTCCTCTTTTGGGAGTACAAGGTCCAGGTGAGCCTCAGACTGGGTGGCACAGTTAGAAGCTGACCCACACGCAACATCCTGTTGCATGTCCCATAGAGAACATCCACACATCTGACCTGCTCTGGTAGCAAGCAGGGCATCCTCCACTTCTCGCCTTCCCTGTTAGTCTCACCTAAAGATGTTGTATCTCCGTCAGTCACAAAAGCTGTGGGAGCTGTCCTTTTCCATCTTGGCTCTTGCTCCCCTAAAGTCACAGCTTTGCGATGGCATGTTGTCCTCCTGCTGTCTGTGCTCCAGGCTGTGGGCTTTGGTGCACATTAGGCCTGTAGCACCTCAGATGTGGCACCAGGGCCAAGGGCAGATTTGTCACATGGACACCTGATACCAAAAGATTGGCCCTCTTTGTGTGGAAAGGCTTCACAGCCGATGTGTGCTGGAGTGGATGGCAGGAGGCAACATAATGATGAAGGAGGTTCTCACAACGAGAGCAAAAGCTGCAGTCCCCAAGACCAGACAGAAAACGGCCTTGGGCTGTGCAGCCCTGGCAGGAGAGGGGTTTGCTGTCCCAGGTGACTCTTGCAGCAATGCGTGGGGCCTGTGACAGAGGTGAAGCCGATCTCCAAGAAGGACAAGCTGCTGCTGAGAAAGTCCCCGGGGGAGGACAGCCTGTCATCCAGCCACACTGTGGACATCATGCTGGGGGCTGACTGGCTAGATAGCAGCTCTGCAGAGAAGTACCTTAGGGTCCTGGAGGGCAAGCAGCTGAGCATGAGCCAGCCAGGCAGCCTCGCAGCAAAGGCCAGCAGCCTCCTGGGCTGCATTAGGAAAAGCATTGCCGGCAGATGGAGGGAAGTTAACCTTCTCCTCCACTGAGCACCGGTGGGCCACATCTGGAGTGCTGTGTCCAGTGCTGGGCTCCCCAGTGCAAGAAAGTTGTTGACCTGCTAAAGCAAGGCTATCAAAGGGCCACAAAGCTGATTTAAGGGACCGCAGCATCTTCCATAGGACGGAAGGCTGAGAGGTCTGGGACCGTTAAGCCTGGAGAAAAAATTGCTCAGGAGTGTGGAGTAATAGGGCACGGACTGTGGCAGGGCTTCAGGCCAAAGACCTTTATTGTTAGCGTAGCGTGCTTTTTACACAAATACAGCCCGTTCACGCACCTAAAAGTGCTACCCGGTTGGCTATTGCTTTAAGTCCACGCGACTCTCACAGAGGCAGGATTGGTCGCCTCTGTATGTCCATGCGCTCCTTTGCTTCTTCTTAGTTGTTTACCACAGCTCCTTCTCTTCAAGGTTGAGCCCTGCAGGTGTCCGGCTGTTTACCAGCTTCTCAATGCCACAGCTCCTTCTCCTTAAGGTCGAGCCATGCAGGGTGATCCCAATATCACCCCCTTTTTGTTTATCTATAAACAAAACCTGATGGTTCATTCGCAACCCGAGGACTGTGAGGAAGATAGACCATCTGTACACTCTTCTATCGTCCTGCACCACGAACTCAGCCCAGCAGTCGGTAGGTGCCAGCTTTACGTGGGCGTCCCCACGGAGGCAACGGTGGCCTTGCCGTACACCGGCCCACTGCCCTTTGGGAAATCCCGGTATTTATACATTTGCAGAGGAACGAGTTTCGACACACGTGGCCAGCGAGTGTCAGAACACGCCTTGGTTGCCACCTTTCAACACAGAGAGCCTATGGCATACGCGCCCGCTGGCCAGACGTGCTGCACGTGCCCCAGCCACCCTGTCTGTTGGTTCGTAGGCTTTGTTCACGCGGCATATTACCATAATCCAGCAGTCACATATCAACCATGCTCAAGCCAATAGCAGAATGTTACAAGGCAAACAAAATTGTGAATTGTGCTTTATATTCCTCCGTTACTGCATGTCTTCCCCATCCTCCCCTAACCTTGATCAACTTTCTTATCTCTTGGGCTGTTTTCTCTCACCCAGCATAGTATCTGTTTCTTACCCAGCCGTCCATTTTCTGATATTCTAACTGCAGTTTTCTCACAGGCCAAAATTCCATCCGTTAACCCCTCCGTATGTATACGATAATTGGCGATAATTTCCATTTCTGCCGACAAGCTAACTATTGCTTTTTCTAGCTGAGATAAACGTCTGAGTCCCAAACAGGATTCCAATTGAAGTTTACAATGTATTACATTATATACATTAACCACTCTGCTAGACTTAGGCTTGCGGTCATACAAGGATACGTAGGACAGAAGGTTACACTTCATCACACGAATCAGATGAACATATTTCACATAGCTGTACTACTCCTCGTGATGGGAAAAGCGCCCGTACAAAGCTATGATAACCTTTATTATATCTCGCCAAGGGATTTGTAGTTATAGAGTGCTTTGCCCTAAAAGCTTTCCATGTTCCTCTAATGATACCGCTAATTTCAGTCTGATTAATTATCTGTGTTATAAATGATTTAGTCCCAAACAGGATTCCAATTCAAATGTACAATTTATTAAGCGAATAGAGGCAAGCAAACAGCGCTGGGTGCGCCGGGAGTCTCCGCTCCAGCAAGACATACGCAGTACAGTTCCTGTTCCTGGTTTATATCCTCTCCGTTAATACATATTCATGAACAGGCGTGTCTTCTTTGGCACATGCCCTCTTCTCCTTCTAGGATCTTCTCGAATCTTCCTCAGCGTGATCCTGTTCGCTAATACATATTCATGAATAGGCCTGTCTGCTAATACATGTTAATGAACAGGCGTGTCTTCTTCAGCGCGTGCCCTCTTCTCCTGCTTGAGTCTTCTTGAATCTTCCTCGGCGTGCCCCCAGGATGACCCCAAACCGTATGCATGCACTTTCTTTACACAATACTATGCGGTCAGTGGTCAAACTGGTTTGAGCTGATATACCAGCCAAGTAGTTTAACTTTCTCCTGTAAAATACCCCTTTTTATGGTGCAGGAGAAATCCATAAAAGTCCAGAAGCTTACACTTCATCACACGAATCAGATGAACATATTTCACAATCCCCCATCTTTTTCTTTATAGTATTGATTCGTGTTTTCGTTTCCAATTGAGTACTGCAGATATCTGCATTCCTTGTATAACCGAGTAGATTAATCTAGTAACAATTCCCCACATATCCCCAATACAACTATCCCGATTTTAGTAAGCCAATCACCACCCATAAAATCTCCCCAAAATCCTCCTAGATTGATTCCATTCCAAGTTTATCTCTCAGGAGGCCATTCGTTATACGCCTGGACCCCTAGTCGCTCTCCCTAATTTATGGGTAACAGGAAAAAACTAGGTTTTATTGTTGATTACACGTACGGGCTGTACAATTAGAAAAGGTCCTCAGTTTTCCCATTTTTCTGGGGTAAACCCCAGCTGGACTTGTTCCAATATTGACTACAGTTATTTGCCGTAGTCAGAGTCAAGGAACTCACCCCAAGTAGAACTAGAAGAGGTCCGGTCAGGGCCATAGTGGTCGGCGGTCACAGCCCAAAGGGGTTGCAGCCCTTGGCAGACCCTTTTTAAGCCGCAACACCAGTTCCCCTCCGGTCTTGCCCTCTTCCTTCCTTTAAGGGGGTGCTTTCTTAGTACCCAAATTAATTGAGCACTGCTTGTGAAGGCCAGAGCTTTGCTAGATCAGTGGTTTGTCCAGACCTGAGCACTTGCCCGAGCCTGGCGATCCTCTTTATTTGCAAGGCTTTATGGCTACAGAAAACTGCCAGTTAGCCTGCAGTTCTTACAAATAAACACCACCTTCTACACCAAGGACAAATTCTAGTTCCAGCTCCGTTTTCCTGTTCTTCTTTTGCCAACAACTCCTTCCGATGATACTCGTTTGGAGTACCCATTGTTGTTTCCTATTACCCTTTCCCATTGTTTTCCAAACTTGGGGATTACTTACATGGCTCTCCATAGCTTCCCATGGCCATCGTTCACCTCGATTTGTTCCACCACAAACGTAACAATTAGTTATATTCAATGACTTAGCAATGTTTTCAGCAAGATTTACAAGTAGATTTTTAGCAACTGTGGGAATTTCATGTTTCACTCCTGTTTCTATTACAGGAGTAGCCGCAATAAAATTCCCACAGCAATTTAGTCAGATGTGACCTTCCACTCCTTCCCTGGACCTTTCACTCGTGACACATGTGTCCATCCTTTTTCAGCAGTTCTCACAGCTGTTTCTGTAGTGAATAAAACAAGGAAAGGTCCTTCCCAGAGGGGAGATAGGTTTCCTTCTTTCCATGTTTTTATCAGAATTTTATCTCCTGGTTCTAACTGATGAATTGCAAATCCTAAAGGTGGTGTTTGGGCCACCATCCCAATCTCTCTTCATTCTTTTAATCTTTTTCCAATGGTAATTATATCTTGTTGGATACTATGATCCTCAATTACATTGTTCCCCAGAGGCATTCCTTGAAAATAAGGCATGCCATAGAACATTTCATATGGCGATATTCCAGTCTCACTGTATGTTTTTGTTAAGTGCCAATGGTAAACATTTCGTCCAGGGCATTTGTGTCTCAATCATTAATTTAGCCATTTGTTGTTTTATTGTTTGATTCATTCTTTCTACCTTCCCCGAGCTTTGTGGGTGCCACAGAGTGTGGTATTCCCACTGAATACCTAATGATTGACATAATAGTTTTATTATTTTAGAAGTAAAGTGTGTGCCCTGGTCAGAATCAATGTACTGGATTATCCCATATCTAGGTATCAAATGTTCCAATAAAATTTTTACCACCATCTGTGCCGTAGCTTGTGCTACAGGGTACGCTTCTACCCACTGTGTTAAATGATCTACTATTACCAATAAATATTTTATCCTCCCTACCTTAGGCAATTCAGTGAAATCGACTTGTACTTTCTCAAAAGGTCTGTAAGCTGTTTTTCTCCCTCCCGTGGCTGCTTGTCGAAACACTGTCTTATTTACCTTTTGACAGGTTAAGCAACCTTGTGTAATTTGCTTTGCTATTTCAAAAATTCCAATACAACCAAATTGTTTAAGAAAATGATCACTTAACGCTTTTGTACCCCAATGTGTTTGTGCATGCAAACGTTCTAATAATTGCCTGGTGTAGGCTTTTGGCAGCATTTCTCGCCCATCGGGCAGTGCCCATTTTCCTTGTTCTATTTAGCTCCTATTTTCTTCAATTTTGTTTGTCCTTCTGGGGTAAACTCCTTCTCTCTTTCCTCCTTTCCTCTCGTCCTTCTTTGCTGGTGTCCTCCTTTGTTTGTATGACATTAATTTTGGCAACTTTAGTCCTCAAGGCTGCTTCCTGGGCCTCTTTAGCTGCTAAGTTATTTCCTCTAGTTCGGTAATCACCAAAAGTCCCTTTTGGTGTCCCCTCACATGTACCACTGCTATCTCCTTTGGTTCTCTTAACGCCTTTAAAATTTTTACTATTAATTCTTGATGTATTAAATTCCTCCCGTGAGTATTAATCCAACCTCTTTCTTCCCAAATTTTTCCAAAAGTGTGGACCACCCCATATGCGTATTTAGAATCTGTAAATACAGTCCCGCTTCTTCCTTTTAATAATTCCAGGGCCCTACATAGGGCATACAGCTCACAAGCCTGAGCTGACCATGATGGACTCAGAGGTCCTGATTCCACAATTTCTAAGTCCTTATTAATTATTGCATATCCCGATTTTCTCCTCCCTTCTACCACTCGGGAGGAGCCATCTATAAACAGCGCTTCTCCATTTTTCAACTCAGCATCTCTTAGATCTGGTCTCACCTTAGTCTGGGTCTCAATTACCTCTAAACAGTTATGTTGTAATTCCTCTGATGGTTCTCCAAACAAAAATTGTGCTGGACTCTGAGCAGAAGTCACCCTCAGTTCTAAGTCAGGGGAGCCTATTAGTATTGCTTCATACTTTAGGGTCCGGCTGTCCGTTAACCATTTTTCCGCTTCTTGTTGTAAAACATTTCTGACATTGTGTGGGGTATACACTTTTAAAGGAGCACTAAAGGTAATCTTCCTAACTTCCTCTATTAATAATGCTGTAGCAACCAAAGCTTGGAGACAAGCAGGCCATGCTCTGCTTACTGGATCAAGTAACTTAGAACAATGCCCCATGGGTTTTTTGGATTCCTGCCCAGTCTTGAGTAAGAACTCCATATGCTGTCTGGCTTGATGTATTCACAAAGAGATAGAAAGGTTTTTCTAGATCTGGGAGGCTCAATACAGGTGCTTGTATTAATGCCCTTTTTACTTCCTCAAATCTCTGATCATCTTCAATAAACCACTTAAGTTGGTTATTAGTTAATTTTTCATATAAGAATTTTACTTTATCACTATAATTTTCAAGCCATGGTCTACAATATCCTACTAATCCCAGTATTTGCCTAATTTCCGTTTTAGTCTGTGGGGGTCTTAAGGATAGAATCCCAGATACCCTATCAGGATCTAACTTCTTCCTTCCCTTACTCAGCCAATGTCCTAAATATTTTACTTCTTGTTCTACAAACTGTAGCTTTGATCGGGACACCTTTAATCCCTTTTCCCCTCGAAAATTTAACAATTTAATGGTGGCTTTTCGGATCCCCTCTTCAGTTTCTCCTGCTACTAATGAATCGTCCACATATTGCAATAATTTTACCTCCTTAGGTATTGTGAAATCTTGTAGAATTTTTTCTAAAGTTTGTCCAAATAGATTTGGTGACTCCGTAAACCCTTGTGGTAACACAGTCCATCTTAATTGTTGTTTTTGTCCTGTTTCGGGGTCCTCCCACTCAAAGGCAAAATAATCTCTGGATGCCTCATCCAGAGGACAGGCCCAAAAAGCATCTTTCAAATCTATTACACTATACCAAGTATGTTTGGGAGATATATGACTCAATAAAGTATAAGGATTTGCCACCACAGGGAATTTAGTGATTTTTCGCTGATTTACAGCTCTTAAGTCCTGCACCATCCTGTATGACCCATCCGGCTTTTTTACGGGAAGAATGGGCGTGTTACGAGGTGACATACATGGTTCTAGGGTTCCTTTTTCCAAAAGTCTGTCAACTACAGGTTTTAATCCTTTTCGACCCTCCATAGGTATAGGGTATAGCTTGATTCTAATTGGGCGGTGCGGATCTATTATTTGAACGCTTATGGGGTCCATTTTGTCTTTCCAGTTTCCCCTTCCTTATACCACACTGAGGGGTTAATAGCTTCTTCATCCTCTTGTGTTAAAGTGTATAATTTAATCTGCAATTTGTCCCCTTGACTCTGAATGCTCAAGTTTAACTTCAAAATCAAATCCCTTCCTAATAAATTGTATTCCGCTTCAGGGAGCAAAAGTAAATCATTAAGACAAATTTTCTTTTCTGTTTCTACTTCTACATCTTTCAATATATTTACTTTAAAAGGCTCTCCTTTTGCTCCTGCTACTGACACGTAACTCTTCCCTTTTTCTATTCCTTTTGGAAGTTTTTGAATGGTTGACTTTTCGGCCCCTGTATCCACTAAAAATAAAACTTCCTCTTTATGGGGACCAATCAATAATTTTATCAAGGGCTCTGTTGATGTTGAAGTCCCCAGAAGATAGAGCCCCCGACACCCCTAATCTTCTTTGAACATCTTCTCATCTTGTTCCCGCTGACGGCAGTTCTTCTGAACATGTCCCCTCTTGTTACAGTAGTAACAGACGGGAATTGTAAATCTTCCTCGATAAGGCTGTCCCCGGGGTGTCTGCTCTATTCTTTTTTCCCTTTTCTCTCCAGGAGTCGTCTTATTTTTCTGACTTTCCCTTACTGCTGCTACAAAAATTTTTGCTTTTGCTTTTTGTTTTTCTTCGTCCCTCCTAACATAGACTTTCTGGGCTTCTCTAAGTAACTCCTCTAATCCTCTTTCTTGCCAATCCTCCAATTTTTCTAATTTCCTTCTTATATCCCCCCAGGATTTAGCTACAAATTGTGTTCTAAGGAGTGCGGTCCCAGCCACTGTATTCGGATCAATTCCAGAATACATTGGTAGGTTTTTCCTCAACCTCTCCAACCATTCTGTTGGAGATTCGTCTTTCCCTTGTTGTTCATTAAATGCTTTAGTAATGTTTTGCCCTCGGGGAACCGCTTCCCTTATTCCCTGTATGATTAACGTTCTCAAATCCCTCATATTTTGTCTTCCTGGGGGTTGTTGATGATCCCAGTGGGGATCCACATTTGGCCATTTCTGATCTCCCGGGGGTCCTGCCTGACTCTGTCTTTCCCAAATTCTCATTCCAGCTTGTCTAATCATTCCCCTTTCCTCAACAGTGAATAGGATCCCTAAAATGGACTGTATTTCTTCCCAGGTATAAGTATTGGGGCCTCGGAATTGGTCCAATTTTTCAGCTACTCCGAGGGGATCATCTAATAGGGTCCCCATTTCTTTCTGGAAATTTCTCACGTCTGTGGTATTTAACGGGACTGCCACAAACCCCATGCCTCCCTGATTGCCTCCGAGGGGTACTTCTCGTAAGGGATATAGAGAAGCTCCCTCAGATACAGCAGTCCTACTTCTCGTACATGCAGCCGGAGGTCGATCTAATTCCGGTGCTGTTGGTGGTGGAGATAGGGGCAACGGTGGTACAGAGAGAGGTACTACGGCCACCGGAGGGGGAGCCGCCGCCGGAGATGGATTATTAGAACATGGAGGCGGTAGGTTATCCAGTGGCTCCCATTTATCATCTTTTTCCTTTTCACTTTTCCCCTCTTCTTCTTCCTCAAACTTTTCATCTGTTTTTAATGTAAGTATTGAGGCTGGAAAAGAATGTAAAGTTCTGTCCCATAATCCTGCATAATCACTTTCCTCCTGACTAAAAGGTTCCTTTGAATTAACATATATATTTAAGGCCTGGCAGACCCAGTCTTCAAAAGATCCAAAAACGGGCCAAAAGACATGTGGTCTCAAACGTTCTTTTGGCCATTCTACCATACAATATTGAACTAATTTTTATTTACTTTTTCCTTTTCTGGGGCCCCTATCATTCCAATTTTCAATCATTATTCCTAATGGACTCTCCGGAGGTATTTCTAGTAATTCGCTCCCTTTCTTCTGGTCCTGGGGTCTCGATTTCGTCTGACCCATCTAGGAATTTTTACTGTGGCAATTCCTACAGCCCTTGGCTACCAGTAAGAGTGTCTTGCAGGGGGTTTAGGACGTATCACCCACCCACGAATCCTATAAGAATCACTTCGGTCCTTCACCGGCCAAGTCCCTCGCGGGAGATTGGAACCGCGGTTAGAAGACCTCCACAATCGCTTCGGAACGAGGTTCCGTCTCAGTCACACTCTTACACACACAGGCAACCGAATCCCACCCAACCGAACGGTATACACCTTAAATACTTACGACTCCGTCGTCTTCGTTCGGATCTTCGCGCGCAGAATTACGGGCAAAATAAACTGCTGCAGCCGGCGAGGGAGCTCATAAAAAATCAAATTCTTTGCTTGCCCCTATTCAGGTTCAGGATGGCGTTAGTCCCGACCCGACCCGATCAGGAGCCACCAAAAGGTGGGGCGCCCCTCCTAGATCAAGTCAGAATTCAGGAACCAAGACCATCCCGGACGAGCCCCCAATTGTTATAAATGATTTCGTCCCAAACACGATTCCAATTCAAATTTACAATTTATTAAGCGAATAGAGGCAAGCAAACAGTGCTGGGTGCGCCGGGAGTCTCTGCTCCACCAAGACGCACGCGGTTCAGCTCCTGTTCCTGGTTTATAACCTGTCCGTTAATACATATTCATGAACAGGCGTGTCTTCTTCGGCGCATGCCCTCTTTTCCTGCTAGAGTCTTCTCGAATCTTCCTCGGCGTGCCCCCAGGATGACCCCAAACCTTATGCATGCACTTTCTTTACACAATACTATGCGGTCAGTGGTCAAACTGGTTTGAGCTGATATACGAGCCAAGTAGTTTAACCTTCTCCTGTAAAATACCCCTTTTTATGGTGCAGGAGAAATCCATAAAAGTCCAGAAGATTACACTTCATCACACGAATCAGATGAACATATTTCACACCTCTAAGTATGGATCTGCATGTGGCCCACAATCTAGTAATGTTTCTTGCATATGGACCACCCCTGATCATAAAAGACGTTTTAAACAATGGGTGAAGAGACCCCATTATACCATGTCATTGGAACCAGACAGGCTATGGAATTGTATAAACAAGATAAATTGTTACAATATGGATGATTATCTATGGATACCGTTTGCCTCAGACCTCCATCACGCCTTAAGAAGTATATGCCTGTGCCACAATTACAGTGCTCCAATCCCTAGCTTACAGACAGCATGTCAGATAGAATCCTCTAAACACATGGCTAGTAAATGTAGGATTCCTTCCCAACATTATAAAAAACGGATGCAAGACTCATGAGCCAGTAGTAAAGAGCACAAGTACCACTCTAATGTATCCTGCACTGCTTGAGACCGTATGGGTATGTTCTAATGAAGAGATATCAGATTACAGTCAACCCTATTGGGATGGGTTAGAATGCACTTTAGGAATTCCACAAGTTTATCTCCCATAATAGCTTTTAATCATACTCAGGAGTCATTCACTGTAGTCATTCATGAAACCAAGAGGGTACAGAACAAAGAGAAATGTATTGCCCTCCGTGTCACGGCCAAGCTATTATACAGCAGGGATGAGAGTAAGCTTAGCAATGGGATTGTTTTGGACTTCTTCGGCTGTGATAATTGAAAATTGATTATATCTAGAAAATCTACCATGGCAAGGAGAGACTCTAGCTAATTGTATGCAGCCAGCCAGCAAGGCTAAGCAACACCCAGCTTGTACCCACGAGCAGCCTCACAGATGACTTTAGAAAATCAATTAGCATTGAATATGGTACTACTAAAGGAGAACAGCGTTTGTGGATGGCTGAATAACACCTATCCTGGCAAAACCTGCTGTCAATTCCAAATGTGTCCGCTACTCTGCATCAAGCTAGAGATGAAATGCAAAAAACTGTGGACCAAACCCATGAGCTCAATGAGAAGATGAAACCAAGCAACTGGCAATGAACGAGGTGGATTTAAAATATTTTCAGTTGGCTCAGATTAAAAGTTAGTGGATGGGATCATAGTCTAACCCAGTATGTATTAATGTTTATCATAATTGTTATTGTTATTGTCCGTATTTGATTGTCACGTGTGAAATCTATGATAACTAGAGCTGTAACCATGCGTGTTAAGAGGATCCACATCTATGATCCTGAATACATCCCTTTAATACCATCCCCTATTATAAATTGCGACAAGCGAGGGAAGGCAAGCAGTCGACTCAATATGAGTGATAAGGCAAGCTTCAACTTTATTGCAAAACCTTACACATATTTATACACTAAGTTCTACCTTATGCATACTTGTCTTACAATCATTGGCTTAGCCCTAAAGATTGCATTATCATACTCCTCCTACTTGCGGTTACTGCTACGTGGTCCGGGTTCCATCCTGTTTTTCTTATACAGTGCTGCTTCTTAGCTGTTTACCACAGCTCCTTCTCCTCAAGGCCGAGCCCTGCAGATGTCCAGCTGTTTACCAGCTTCCCAATGCCACAGCTCCCTCTTCTCAAGGCCGAGCCGTGCAGATATCTAGCTGTTTACCAGCTTCTCAATGCTGCAGCTCCTTCTCCTTAAGGTCGAGCCGTGCAGAGTGATCAAAACATCTCCCCCTTTTTGTTTTTGTATAAACAAAACCTGATGGATCATTCGCAACCCGAGGACTGTGAGAAAGATGGACCCTCTGTACATTCTTGTATCGTCCTGTGCCACGAACTCAGCCCAGCAGTCGGTAGGTGCCAGCTTTACGTGGGCGTCCCCACGGAGGCAACGGTGGCCTTGCCGTACACCGGCCCACTGCCCTTCAGGAAATCCCGGTATTACACATTTGTAGAGGAACGAGTTTCGACACACGTGGCCAGCGAGTGTCGGAACTCACCTCAGTTGTCACCTTTTAACACAGGGAGCCTATGGCGTATGCACCCGCTGGCCAGACGTGCTGCACGCGCCACAGCCCTCCCGTCTATTGGTTCGTAGGCTTTGTTCACACGGCATTTTTTCATAAATCGGCAGTCACATATCAACTTATGCTTAAGTCAATAGCAGAATATTACAAAGCAAAACAAATCTAGCTGTACTACTTCTAGTGATATAAACTACTCCTAGTGATAGAAAAAAGGTACTTGTATAAGGGTATGAAGACCAATATTATATCTTACCAAAGCATTTGTAGTTAGAGAACACTTTGCCTCAAAAGCTTTCCACGTTCATCTCATGATACCGCAAATTTCAGTGTGATTTACCCCTACTTTTTCTTTTGACTGAGGTGGCATCCAGATTGCGATGACACCTGATAGTGTCATGATGTGTCCAACGATGACGATGGCGACTGCCGCACCCATGGCCTCACCCACTTCGAGGCACCTGCAAAGTGGGTAAAACCATGGGTAAAACCATGGGTAAAACAGCCACCACCGTCAACCTCGTCCCCTGGTTAGCAGTTGAAAAGGTCCTTTCTCCTTCCTCAAATAATTTAGCACATATAAGGCTTTATTCAAACGTTCTTAGGGTAATGTGGTAGCCTCTCCCCCTTTTTGTTTTGAGCGTGATTATCTAACAAAGCTCATTCATTGGGTGTGTAAGATACTTGTTGGAGTTATTCGCTAGCCAAGCATTCTTTACTACCTTTTGAACCATTCCTTGTAGACAATGCAATAAACATGGTACAATAAGCATTAGTATTAAGATAACAAGTACTATAACAACTGCCCCTTTTATTAAGTCTTGTAACCATCCACTTAGGCCCAAACTTGACAGCTATGATTCGAGGTTTAGTGAACTTGTCTGTAACCTGTCTGTTAAGTCCTTCAGTTTTTGTAATTGTTGAGTTACCGACTGTGATGTATCTGTTAAATTCATACAACACATGCCATCAAACTCCTCACACCCGTGCCCTTGGGCCAAAAGTAGGAAGTCGATAGCTGCCCTATTTTGCAATGTCGCATGCCTTATTGAGTCAGTTTCCATTAACAAAGCACTGAGTGTTGCAGAAGTAGCATTGGTTTGTTTCGCTAGCCAACATCCCAATTTATTTAAAGTGGTTAAGCCTTGGGCAGCAGCGACCCCAGGGGCAAGGAAAGAGGTTAGTATGGTTTTGTCCGCAGTCCAAAAATCCAGTTGGTCATTGCACTCTTCCTGATATTTTCAAATCTGTCATCTTATTCTATGCCGTGGGGTAAGGTTCAATATCATAGAAGTGTTGGGAGTTAACAATGTTAGGTGCCCCAATGTGTAAGGACCACCTCTCAAACGGGAGGGAACACCGTGCCATGCACGATCACCACAAATCAAGAATATTCCTTTAGGGAGTCTCATTGGGACAATAGTAGAGCGCGAGATGTTGCTCGTTGTATAATTACACCAATTGGTAGCATTCTGAAAAATGGCTAACGTGGGGTTTACATCCTGTGACCTGGTATCGTCCTGTCCTGTATAATTAAAATATAAACAGGTAGGGGCTGTCATGCATCCTAAAATACCCAACTCCTGCGGTTCCAACAACTCCTGTGGTCCGTGTGTCATCCATCCGTCCCACTTATCCATAGCTGCAGAGGTGTTCGTTATTTTTTAAAAACAAGGTTAGGTCAGGGGTGGTCTTCTTTACCACCATTGTCGAATCATAGTCCCCTAAGGGCAGACCAACTAAGCATGTTGTAAACAGATTCTCAGCAGTGGATATAGATAAGCAAAGGTGGCCTTGGCCCGTTTGATTAGCTAGTGTAACCCAGATATTTTTTCTTGGTTGAACGGAAAACCACGCCTGAACCTGGCATATCAAACACGTGACTATCAGACTCACGAACAACGGGATTTGCGTCCTGCGTCGGTAAAGACTGTCATCCCATTCACTGGGGTCTCCGATCACATAGGCATTTCTTCAAACTGCTGATTAGCCAACAGTGACAATAATCTATCGGACGGATAGCTATTTGTAACCTGTTCTAAAAAATCAGAGATTGCGATCTGAAACTCCAGAGAACTGGCTAACAACCAATCTAAGTACTTTTGAGATACAGGAACATAAATTATTACAGGTTCTAATCCAGATATTTCTACAATTCTTTGTCTTCCCTTAATAATGAGTTGTGCAAATAATTCATATCTGGTGACCACTATTTTTCTGGGTTGATAGGAGAGAAAAACCCATTCTAATACTTTCAAACTGTTTGCTGTATTTCCTAACTGTACGGTCAATCCTAGTGGATATTGCCGTTCCCCTCCTGAATTAACTATCATAAGCGAGATACTCTCAGTAGGTGAACATCTGTGAGCATAGGTTGTTGCTATCTTCTCAGTAATTTTCTGCAAAGCCTGGTGTTGATCCTCGTCCAGTTGACGTCGCTCTGGAGCCTCCACCGAAGACTCCAGGAGCGGCATCAATGGCCTCAGATCATCATTAGTAATTCCGCAAATATTGCGAACCCACTGTATATCCCCCATTAATTTTTGGACATCAGAAAGATTTTCTATTTTCGCCTTAATCTTTATTTTTTGTGGGTGGACCACTGCCCTGGTAATAATCCAGCTCAAATATTGCCATGGTTCCTTCTTTTGAATTTTTTTCGGTGCTATTTTTAAACCCCGTTTTCCTAAATAGTGCTCTAAGTGCTGTAAAATGTGGTCTGCATTCAATTGTGTCCCTGCTATTAATATATCAACTATATAATGATACGTTATTAAATCTGGATACTTTTTCCACACCGGTTCTAGAGCCCATGCCACAAATGTCTGACACATCGTAGGTGAATTTTGCATTCCTTGTGGTAACACTACCCAATGATACTTTTTGCTAGCTCTCCTTTATTTACCGATGGTACCATAAAGGCAAACTTCTCTGCATCCTCAGCTGCTAAGGGAATGGTAAAAAAGCAATTGAAATATACTCTTCGATTCCCTGCAAAAGAAATGATACATTTGTGACAATAATTACGACGACATAGAACAAACCCACAACACCGTTTTACAAATATGGCATATTGAAGTTCCTGCTCTTGAACGTCCGGGGAGAGCCGCTGAGACAGTCAACGAGCCGTCATTCCGCATACAAAAGAGTGAAAGCATCAGCTGGCGGTACGTCGGAGTTGACTGCGTCCGTGGGACGTGTGACAAGGTCTTCAGGTCTTACTGCCGGCCGTACCGACCTGGTCGGTACCCACTTCGCTCCGTCCCCTCCCTCTCTGCCAAAGTCTCTTGTCTCATGCCTCGCCAATGTTGGGCAGGGTCGGATCTTGACTTGGGGGAAGGATCATCCCAGGCAGCCCCCTCCTGTTGCGGCACGCACGGGTCAGGAGGCGGGGGCCAAGGAGGACTCGCCACCTCCGTTGGTTGCGTTAGCGGGGGCGGGGGGCGGGCGGGGTGGGGGGGGAGGCGGGCGGGGGTTGCTCGTTCTCACCATTCCCAGCTCGGCCTCCCTTCTCTCCCGGGGCTGTGGCAGCGGCAGCTGCTGCCGCCGTCCGCTCTGATTTTATCCCCTTTATAGAGTCTCTGACTAATCGCCAGGTTGTTAACACTTTCGCGGCCGTATGATCCTCTTTAGAGGCTGCCTCAAACACCAATTTCCCTGCTTTCTCCCAGGTAGGTAACTCAAAAGCTGTTGCAGAGTCTGCTGCTAGCCCCTGGCTCTTCAAAACAGTCTCGAATAGCAATCGCCACGTTGTTGCTAGCTCCGCTGCTTGCCCATCTCCTTTCGAGACTCACCCCATTGATCTTTCACATGGGCACACAGGGGAACACTGAGTACATTGTTCTGGGCAACGTTGTCCCGTCTTGCCCTCACATACATCATCGTAGATCTGTTTCTCTGACTTATTTATGCAGCCGGTTTACTCGGTGCATCTGGCACCTCAGGAGGTGCAGTCAGAGTCGCTGAAGGTCCTGGACCCTCTGACTCAGTTAAAAAGGGATTGGTTGAAGACGGTTTAACAGCCTCCTCCATATCAGCTGCAGCTTTTCTCTCTGCCTTTAAGGCTTTTAATGTGGTTAACATCAACTTCCATGCCGTCACTAACTCTGCGGTGGTTTTATCTCCATTCCCAATATGTTCCTATAACATTTTTCCTATCTCCTCCCACGTCTCTGCCTTAAACGCCACGGACGCATCGGGGGGGTACCCTTTTTGGCACCAAATTAGAAGCCTTCTAAGTGTATATTCATCATATTTCAGTCCTCTCTTAGAGAGCATATGTGGCAGGAGTCTGACCATCGCCCCTTCTTCATGTGATGCGTTCTGCCTTTAGTTCTTTTAATGTCTCTAGGATCAACCTCCAGAGCGTCGTAAATTTTATACTGTCTTTGTTGCCTGTGCTATTCACTTTTCAGTTTTATATCTTTTCATGCAATTAATAACATCTCTCCAAGATTTCATTAATTTCTTTTGCTGATTTATCATCATCGATTACTAGATCCCACAATCAATCTCCATAAGAACGCCACTCGTCTACTTCAAACATACTTTCAGGGTCTTTAAAAGACCCTTTCGCTTTCCCTAACGTAATTAACCCAGCCAGATCTTTTAATTGGCTTACTCCCTGCTTTTCTAAAAAGCATTTTAAGATTTCGAACGCTACCTCTATTTCCATTGCGCGCTATGTTGACCTTCTTAATTATCCGGTCAATTATTTTTGCAGCCTTTTCCCATGGGTAGCCTTCTTTCGGACGGCGAACCCCTTCTTAATTATCCTGGGTTCAAGCACGGATCAGGCGCGCCGCGGCAGCGTCCGCCGATCTTCTGCTCCCTGGTCGCTGCTACCAGTGCTTCTCCGATCTCGCTGTCCGGTGAAAAACAAGGATGGGGTCCCTGTTCGGGCGCCACTTGCGACGAGCGAGGGAAGGCAAGCAGTCGACTCAATATGAGTGATAAGGCAAGCTTCAACTTTATTGCAAAACCTTACACATATTTATACACTAAGTTCTACCTTATGCATACTTGTCTTACAATCATTGGCTTAGCCCTAAAGATTGCATTATCATACTCCTCCTACTTGCGGTTACTGCTACGTGGTCCGGGTTCCATCCTGTTTTTCTTATACAGTGCTGCTTCTTAGCTGTTTACCACAGCTCCTTCTCCTCAAGGCCGAGCCCTGCAGATGTCCAGCTGTTTACCAGCTTCCCAATGCTGCAGCTCCTTCTCCTCAAGGCCGAGCCGTGCAGATATCTAGCTGTTTACCAGCTTCTCAATGCTGCAGCTCCTTCTCCTTAAGGTCGAGCCGTGCAGAGTGATCCCAACAATAAATTACCAACCAACAAGAGAGGATGAAAACACAGGAAGGAGAGATGAATGCCTCGACCCACCTAAATACAAATTACACAATGTTCCTCTTAGTGAGTTGTGACTAAGGTCACAGGGTGGATAATGTGGGAAACCACTGTGGGTCTGTAGGGAGTAGCAGGGTTTGACTGGAGCAACACGCTCCTCTTCAAAAGCAACCCTGATGGGTTGCAGTCAGACAGTCTCATAACTGACTATTGTTGAGTGATGTCGGGGATGAGGCGAAAGCCTTGCAGCCTGATGTTCTACGGCAAGGCCACAAAGACCTCCATCAAACGTGAGTAAGCTGACCATTATTAATAACTGAAATTCTTATTAACTATTCATTCCTATTGATCGATGCTATTTGAGTTATATAGTATCTATCGGTCTACAACAAATAAATGAATAAAAAATTAATGAACTGATTAAGTTTTTATTAATCAAATTAGTCTAAATCAATCATTAATAATTACTTATTAATAACAGTCGTTACCTATTAAGATCGATTATTTTATTTATTAGTATTTTGTGGTACTGCATTAACACTACTGTCCTCCAGTTACTTATCATGTATTTTTTTTTCTTTATCATCACTCTGATTTACTGTTGTAATTATCTACTATCAATTCATCATTATTAATTATCATTAATTACACGTGCTACACGACGGCTCTGTTCCTCACCTAGAACTTGTTATCAGTAAAGTAGTTCCTTATTAACGTGATCTTAATCCACTGGATGTTAATTCCAGTAAATATTAATCTGTATTGCTCTATCGCTAATCATTACTTCGTATATTAATTACCGGTTAATGAATTATTTATTACATTCATTAACCATAGGTCGGTGTATGTTAATCCATCAAGAATTAGCAGAGAGTGCCAGATCAGCATTTGTCCTAAACCTGCTCTCCCCACTCCCTCCTCCCAAACCGCCCGCCTGCCCTCACCCCGGAGAGTTCTGTGTAAAGACACCCACACGCACCCTGCACACCCCCCGTTTCTTTTTGATTGTCATTTTTTTAGCTATTTATTTATCTAGCCTCCCTCCCCCTTACCTTTTCTTACTCTTCTCTCTCACCACCGGGGACCGGGGACCGGGGACCAGGCAGAGGCGGCGGTGCCCAGCCCCAGCCGCCCGCCCTCCCCACCCCACCGCAGCGAGCCCCATTGCTACAAGGCCGCCAGAAGTTAATCTGCTTATGTGTAAACGTGGTGGCAGCTGAGGTATGTTTAAGAATACTGGTAAGTGTTGCTAGAAACCTACAAATATTTTCCGGGTGTTAACCGCGGGGTGCCAGCTTTGTGGGCCTACCACCCAGCACCCAGCTCTGCGCAGGTCTGGAATAAACCGGTATCTCGTCTCGGTGTGTGAGACTGGCCTATCGCACGCCGGGAAACGAAACCGCCTTTTCGGACACCACCATCAGCAAAGCAGCGACCCCGCTTTGCCTGAGGCTGCTGGGCCTGTCCTCTGGGCGCTGCTCACCACTGGAACGCATCCCGCTGGCGACGGACACGCCGACGGCCGCTAGCGAGAGGCGCGGCCCACCTCTCCGGCAGTCGGAGCCCGGCCTCGGGGACGCAGGTCTCTGCCCAGGCCGAGGCACGGGGCTGCTGCTTTCCCAGGGACGGCTTCAACCGGGAGCCGAGCCGAGCACATCGCCCGCAGGCGGACACCGAGGCGGGCCACAGCGCAGGCTGTAGCAGAGAAGGCGGCGTTGTCCACAGCGTTACCAGACTTTTTCGTTTCTTACTGCGTGCACACCCGCCACACACGCTCCCAAACCGGCCCCGGCACGAACCCCTCGCCCGCGGCCACACGCACACACGGAGACACCCCCCCTCCCCCTTCCGCCAGCAGTTTTGCCGGCCCGGGGAAGGAAGGAAGGCGGGAGACTTTAGGACCCCGCGGCGTCCCTGCCGCACCCGTGCCCCCCTCCCGCCTTTCGTCCTCAGTCCGTCGGTCGGCCAGTCCGTCGGTCAGTCACCCTGCTGAAGGTATGCGAGGCACAAAGCGGGGGTATTGTTTAGGCTCTGTCAGGAGTCAACGAGGCGCAAGCCTGAGGGAAGGAACAAGGCAACCGCAAAGGGAACGCAACTGCCGACCTTTGAGTGAACTATCGTAAGTAACATCTAATTAACATCGACTCGGCATAGCACAAGCCTGCCCTCCGGTAGGGGAAGACCCCTACCCACAGAAGCCCCTTCCTCACGGGGCACGCGCAGTAAAAAAGGAGGACGCTGTCGCCGTGGAGACGAGGCTTGCGGGAACCAACAGGCGCAAGGGCGCCTGCGCCAGCTCTCAAGAAAATAACGGTGACTTGTTGCTCGGAGCGTAGAAATATTTTCCCTGCGTTAACCGAGGCGCGCCAGCTTTGTGGGCCTACCACCGGCACCCAGCTCGGCGCAGGGGCGGAAGAAAAGCCGCCGTCTCGACTCCGTGTGTTTCCCGGCGCTCTGCGCACCGGGTGACGGAACCCGCGTTTGGCACAACAGCCCCGCTGCGCGCGGGCCGCCGCCGCCGCGCGGTGAAAACCAACGAACGCGAACGGCGGGGGAGGTGAAAAACGAAAAGAGAAAAAAAAACCCCAACCCAACCGACCCAAACAGAAACCTCCGAAAAGCGCCGCCATCCCCCCTCCCCCAGCCAGCCTCTGCGCCAGGCTCCCTCCCCCGCCGCCGGGGGGGCCGGTTGCCGGGCACCGGGGCACGCGCGGATGCAGCCCCCCTTGCCCCCCGCTGCTCCGGGGCGCCGGAGAGTCTGCGGCCGGGGGGGGCCGCACCCACCGGCCTGCGGGTCCGGAGCTGCAGCGCAGGGAGGGGGAGCGCGCGCGCGCGCGGGGGGGGGTGGCTGAGTGACTCTGAGCGCGCGTGTGTCGCGGGGGGGGGCGGTGTCTGCAGGATCGCGGGCGCAGACTTTAATATATTTATTTTTAACAACGGCTTCTTTAGCCTGGGGAAGTGGAGGGTCAGGGCACTGCAGTGCTCAGTTTGGGATCCTTCCCTTAGAGTTGAATTCGACCCCGGGGCCGTAGGGGAAGTCGTCAAATTTGGTGACGGTATTTGACGGGTAGCTGGATTATACGGGGGAGGTAAGTGATCTAGGGGGTCCCAATCCTTCTTTTCCTTTTCTATGTGTTGCTCCCCTACGGTCTTATTTTTATGAAAAATGCCCACACAGGCCTTTATCCATAAACTAGCATACTCGCTCTCCTCTTGGCAAAACGGTTCCTTAGAATTTACGTACAGGTTTAGCGCCTGACAAACCCAATCCTCAAATGACCCAAATACAGGCCAAAAAAACCGTGGGGTCTCAAGGGGTTCTTTGTCCATTTTACCATACAATATTTAACTAATTTCTCTTTTGTCTTCCCTTTTCCAGGGCCCTTATTATTCCAATGTTTTAACATTATTCCTAATGGGATCTCCGGAGGTATTTTTAGTAATTCGCTCCCTTTCTTCTGGTCCTGGATTCTCGATTTCGTCTGACCCATCTAGGAATTTTTACTGTGGCAATTCCTCCAGCCCTTGGTTACCAAGCAGAGTGTCTTGCAGGGGGTTTCAAACTTCTCACTCACCTATGGATCCTATAAAAATCGCTTCGGTCCTTCACCGGCCAAGTCCCTCATGGGAGATTGGAACCGCGGTTAGAAGACCTCCACAATCGCTTCGGAACGAGGTTCCGTCTCAGTCACACTCTTACACACACAGGCAACCGAATCCCACCCAACCGAACGGTATACACCTTAAATACTTACAACCCCGTCGTCTTCGTTCGGATCTTCGCGCGCAGAATTACGGGCAAAATAAACTTCTGCAGCCGGCAAGGGAGCTCATAAAAAATCAAATTCTTTGCTTGCCCCTATTTGGGTTCAGGATGGTGTTAGTCCCGACCCGACCCGATCAGGAGCCACCAAATGGTGGGGCGCCCCTCCTAGATCAAGTCAGTATTCAGGAACCAAGACCATCCCGGACGAGTCCCCAGTTGTGATAAATGATTTAGTCCCAAACAGGATTCCAATTTAAGTTTGCAATTTATTAAACAAATAGAGGCAAGCAAACAGCGCTGGGTGCGCCGGGAGTCTCCGCTCCACCAAGATGCACACCTTCACTTCTTACAGTTCCTTCCTTTCTACTTCTCTAGGCTTCGTTTCTTGCCTTTCTCCGCCTTTTTCTTGGAAGATGACTCTTTCTTTAAGTACGTCACCACTTCCCCGGTCTGCGCATGCTTCATCTTTTTCTAGGTGGTCGTCCGGTGGTCGTTGGGAGGAAGATGCTCCTCTTCGTCAGTGCACCCTACATGACCTCTCTGTTTGTGCAGGCGCTCCGTTATTCCACTTATATTATGCTACCTTATTTGGCTATACGTTTTCTTGACATTTCTGCGGTTATTTACAACACTGGTTTGCACTAGTATATCAGGAACTAACTTACATATCAGGAGGCTACATAAGTTACACATATCAAGGGAGTTACCCAAACTATACTTATCAGGAAGTTACATAAAGACTACCACTCCCCTGTTTATGGTCATGCCCTACATATATTCCTTTATTTCAATATAAATGACATTTGCTTCAAGCTTATATTCACTAGATTTTCTTTACACGAATCGCTCATTCCTCACAGTTTCAGGGACAATGGAGCTTTTCTTAGTAGCGGGAAGAGCAAGAAACCTCCACAAATTACAGCTGGGAAGGTTCTGTCTGGATGTGAGAAAAAATAATCCTCACTGAGAGGGTAGTCTTGTGCTGCAAGAGATCACCCAGAGGGAGTCTGGATTATCCCATGGCTTTGTGTTTCAAGGAGCAGCTGGTGAGGGTGGAGAGCCATCAGTGAAGGCATAGAAATGCCAGGGTGAGAGCTAGGTGGGAAAGCAAGATGGCTGTCAGCAAGCTGAAGGGAAAGAGGTGAGGCATGGGACAGTGTAGGGCAGCCTGCATAGAGATGGCCAAGGGTTCTAGCAAGACCGAGAGGTCCTAAAGGACTGAGGTCTTTGTCGTCTTGACTATAGCAGCTGTCTCTACCACCAGGGCCAGTGAGACAAAACTTTATTCTTCTCTTCTCAGAAACTGCCTTCCCAGGACCTGGGCTCTGGGTTTGGCCTTGCCTGCTTCATAAAACGAACCAAGGGTTTTCTCAGCATTACAGCCACCTGTGCAGTGCCCTTGCCTACCTGCAGTCACCGTCTCCAAGTATCTGCTCTAATGAGTCAATGAGGAGCCTTTGGCAGTAATGGGTCTCATTAAGTCCCATTAATGCTTCAAGGTATTTTGGGGTTTGCTTCTGGCTTTGACTTCTTGAGAGGTTTGTTCAGTCTTCTCCCAGTATCTGAGGTTCACGGACTGAGCCCCAAATACACCATGGGGCTCCTTAAAACACAGAAAGCCCTAACAAGTCATGCCTCTTCCTGTAACGTTCTCCACGTCTGCAAGACTCGTATAGCTAATCTGAGTTGTTTCATAGCGTGGTTAAGAAGGAAGATTTCAAAGTGCACCTAATAAAGTTAATTTTAAAGGCTGTATTTTGTTAATTTCAGTTTAAAGAAGTGATAGAAGCATTATCCAACTGATATGGATCCTGAGTGTCAGGAGCGTCTCCTGAGGAGGTCTGGACAGTTAGGAAAAGCAGTCCCTTGAGATCTGACACTGGGTGGACAACCTTGCTCCTCACCTCCCCAGACTCCCCATCTGTCGTTGGCCACCTGGGATTTACATCACTTTCCCTTCATCAGACTTCTCTGAACTCTGGGAGCTGAATGTTAGAGCTCCATTGCACCATCTGCCACCCACTTTCCTTAGAGGACTGGCTGCACACAGGCACAGAAGGATGTTTCCCATTTGCAAGCAAAGCAAAGTAAAGCACGATCAAGTGTCTTAAGCAATAAAACACTCCTCAACCATATACTAAGTACAAGCTGCCTCTAATGAGGTCGCCTTTCTACAAGGGATGATCTTACGAGAAATGTTTTAGATAGATAGATAGATAAAGGTAGATACAATTAAAAGAGTTGGCTAAAGATACCGTTATACTACTGAAAGACAGGCAGGCTTTTAGTCCCTGAAGCTCAAAGCAGCAGTGTGGGTGGGAAGTATCTGAATGAACAAAGAGTAAGGGAAGGAGAATAATGGAAAGGGCCTTTGTCTAGACAGTCTGCTGAAAACATTACTTCAGAAATGGTCATTGTATCAGCACAGGTGAAAATATATGAAAGATTAGAATTATTAACTACAAAAGACATTAACCACTTGATCCAGTGTGGCCTGGCAGCAAAGGCAGCCAGCAGTGTCCTGAAGTGTATAAAGAGGAGCCTTGCCAAAAGAGTGAGGGAAGTGGTTGTCTCCCCATGCTCATTGCTTGTTAGACCACCTGTAACCAATTATATCCAGTTTTAGGGCCCCAGTTCAGGTGTACTGATCTGGCTGGGATGGGGTTACCTTCCTTCATAGCAGCCTGTGTGGTGCTATGTTTTGCATTTGTGCCTTAAACAGTGTTGATAACACACCAGTGTTCTGGCTATTGCTGAGCAGTGTTTGCACTGTGTCAAGGCCTTCTCTGCTCCCTCCCAGTGAGTAGGCTGCAGATGGGCAAGAACAGCTGACCCCAACTGACCAAAGGGATATTCTCTAACATACGACGTTGTGCTGAGCAATAAAAGCTGGGACAGAGGAAGAAGGAACTAGAATTTTTTTGTTACAGGAATCACTTCCTAGTTCACATGGAATCCCTTGCATAGCATTAGTAAAAGGCCTTAGACCTTCATAAGCGGTGAACTTCCACCTAGCTACTGATGAAGTTCTACTGAACTCTTACTTAGTCGCGTGAGGGAAGGCCCTGAAACTGGTGTAAATTAGAAAGATAAGATAGCCACATCCATCAGCAGAGGTTGCCTCATCGAGAAAAGAAAAAGAACGGCCCGCTTGGAGACAGTGAAAGGATCCAATGAGGAAAAAGGAGACCCCAGACCCAAATACTCCAACTGGACTAAACCGTCTCACAAGGGGAGGGGAGCTTAGACTGTAAGGGTATAATTGTCCAGAGAGTCTCTGGTTCGGGGTCCGTCTCCAGAGGCACTCAGCTCAAGCTGTTCTTCACCACTGTACTGCTTAATAAATTCAACTGGTATACGTCATGTCAGAGATTCTGCTTCAGGAAACCTAGGGTTGAGCCTGAGGGAAGAGAAAGCACCCAAGAGAGACTCTGTGTGTGTGTGTGTGTGTGTGTGTGTGTAGAGTCAAAAGGCGCACACGTCGGCTCACTGGAGTCTCCTGCTGCAAAGGGACTCCAGACCCAGCAGTTAAAGTCTCGGGTGGTGTGTGTGCAACTCCTTGATTGGTGTGTGAATGCTCAGGCAGCGGCTTCTCCATTAACATTTTTTCATTCAAAGAGTCTTCTGTGTGGAGACTGGCTGGGCATCATTTTTGCTTGTGGGAGGTGGTGAGTGGTTGCCTTTGCGTTGCTTGTTATTATTATTGGTTGTTGATTTTTAAAAAATCTCTTTCTTTCACCTGCTAAGCTGTCTTTATCTTGACCCACAACTTTCCGTGCTTTATTTCTTCCTGTTCTCTCTCCTGTCCCAGTGGGGAAGGGGGGGAAAGAGTGAGCGGCTGCGTGGCTGCCGGGCTATTGGCCAGAGTCAATCCACCACATCAAGGAAGACGTTGACAACTGGGAGTGACTTCAGTGGGAGGCTGCCAAGATGCGCAGGGGCTGCAGCACTTGCCTGGGGAGCAGAAACTGAGGGAAAGGGCTGCCTTCGGCCTGGGAAAGGGAAGGTCTGGGGAACCTCATAGCAGCCAGCCAGTCCCTGCAGGGAGGTTTTCAGGAAGATGGAGCCAGTCTTGTCACCGTGGTGCTTGGCAGGACGATAATAGACGATAGTCAAATGTTGAAATAAGGAATGTTGAGGCTGGAGATAGGGACAATCTTTCTCTCCATAAGGGCATCCAAACATTGAAGCAGGTTTCCCAGAGATGTTTTCCTGTCTTTGTCCTTGGACATTTTCCAGCCCCCATGTGGCAAAGCCTTGAGCAAAGTGGTCTGACTCCGTAGCCGATTCTGCTGTGAGCATGAGGTTGGACTGGAGACCTACTGAGGTCCCATTCAGGAGAGTGGAAAACTAAATGATGCTGTGGTTCCTTCCTCTCTAGGTGTGCCCTTGATGACAGTAGGGAAAGCTGTCAGGTTCCCCGTGACCATGGAAGTAAGTCAGATGCTGGCATAGTCAGATCAGCTGAAGTTGTCTTCTCCTCCTCCAGGCAGTGTTGCTCAGATGCAGGACTGCTTCACAGGTATCCCCAAACAGCCCTGGTTATTTCCTTTGCTTCACCGTTCATTCCCTTTTCATTCTTTTCCCACCTCTCAAGTCCTGCTCTTTAACCATCCTTATCCCCACCCATGCAAAAAGCCAAGGACTTTTCACTGTTTATCCAGTGGCCCTGCATTTGCTCACTTTGAACCCTCCTTTGGTGTCTCTGCGGTGGTTACTGTGGTGCTTTCTACCTCGCATTGCAACTCAACTTAACGCCAGTACTCTTTTCTTCTCTGTAGTGTCCTGCAGCTACTTAAGTTCTGATCTTGTTAGAGGCACCACGACTCAGGATGGCCGTTGGCACGCATACTTTAAAAGCTGGACTGTTGGAGGTTCAGTCCAGAGGGACCTTGGCACACCTGGGATTTGGCCAGCAGAAACCTCAAGGTTTTGAAGGAAAAGCTCAGAAACAACTCCATGCAGCAGCATGGACAGGGACCTGACTGACTAAGGAGTGTCCTGAGGTGAAGTATTTGGGAACTGTGACAATGCCATATGAGTCAGTGGTTCTCACATTTCGAAAGGAGAGTGGAGTGTCTGGAGGAGGTCTGCCAACTTGAAGTGAAGGGCCTAAAGGATGAGCTGTGGGGAGAGTCTGAGGGAGCTGGGTGTCTGTAGCCTGCTGAAGTGGAGGCACGGGTTTACCTAGCAAGAGCCTGCACCTGCCTGGAGGGATAACGGAGCCAACCTGTTCTCTGCAGTCACCATTGATACGACAGAAGGAACAGCCACAAGCTGCCTCTTGGGAGCTTTAGGCTGAACCTCAGGAAAAATAAAATGGACTAGGAGGAGCGTTGCCATGATCTCCACCTTTGGAGCTCTTCAAGTTTCAGCGCCGCAAAGTCACGGCCAGCCTGGAGGCTGGACTAGAGACCCCCTCGCAGCAGTCTCTTTCCCAACAGGCCTGTGCCTTGCCACATGTCATATGAGAAGAGACTAAGCTGGAGGAGAGGGTCTCTACATCACAGGACAATTCAGGGTGGAAGGAGGGTCAGGAGGTCTCTGGTGTTGCACTGGCTCCAAGCAGGGCCAGCTCTGAGGTCAGACCAGCTTGCTCGCTAAATGCCAGAATCCGGAGAAAGAGTTTACACATGAACCAGGCATCTGTGCCGCCGTTACAGAAATGGAGACAAGGCCTTTGACCAGCTCCCTGAACACAGCTATTGGTACGTCATGCCCCCTGAGAACATCCATCCTCCTGGGAACATCCATCTTCTTGTCCAAAGGAGTGGGATCCTTATGCAACTATCCTGCCATATCTCCAGACCATGGGGTGCTTTACACTGTAAACAGAACTGAAGGAAAGCCTCTGACGTGGGTACTGTCAACTGAATTGCTAAAAGAGGGCAAGATGGAGGGATCTCGGAGCTTCCAGGTTCTTCCTGAAGATAGAAGGCCTCAGATATAGGAACAGAAGATAACAGTTTTGAACTAGCCTAGGCTTTAGATCATTTCACATGTGATGGCTCTGCTCCATCCTTTCAGTCATTGGCACCCAGAAACCTCATCTGCTTTTCCTTCCTCTCCTCCCAAAAGCTGATCAAGTGATGGGAAGAAAGGAAGGAGAAAGGCCCTAGGCCTCTGTGACTCACCTGGGCTCTGGCACTTGGAGGGCCACAGTGTCATCCATTGTACACCCCATAAAGAATCAAGCTGGGAAGTGACTCTTCACGTACAAGTGAACAAGGTCGATGCACAGGCAAGGCTGTGTCTGGAGACCAGTACACCTAGAGCATCGATCAAGCTGGGGCTGAAACTCAGGCCTGGTCTTCAATGGTCACCTGGGCCCATGGACAGAGGTGTGGATGGACCCCCCAGGGTCCTGAAGGCCTGTGGATGCTCTCAGGGCCCTGACACTGCCCCCATGGGATCCCACCTGCCAGTGCCCTCAATAGGCCAAGTTCTCATTCCCGCATGTGCAGGGTCTGTGCTCGGCTACTCTCCTTCCCCGCTTCTGTGCAGATCTGGGAGACCACAGTTTCATGCTGACTACAACCAAGGCTGAAACTGGTCTTCCCATCCCTGACCAACTTTTCCTCTTTTGGGAGTACAAGGTCCAGGTGAGCCTCAGACTGGGTGGCACAGTTAGAAGCTGACCCACACACAAGATCCCGCCTAACCTGTTGCATGTCCCATAGAGAACATCCACACATCTGACCTGCTCTGGTAGCAAGCAGGGCATCCTCCACTTCTCGCCTTCCCTGTTAGTCTCACCTAAAGATGTTGTATCTCCGTCAGTCACAAAAGCTGTGGGAGCTGTCCTTTTCCATCTTGGCTCTTGCTCCCCTAACGTCACAGCTTTGCGATGGCATGTTGTCCTCCTGCTGTCTGTGCTCCAGGCTGTGGGCTTTGGTGCACATTAGGCCTGTAGCACCTCAGATGTGGCACCAGGGCCAAGGGCAGATTTGTCACATGGACACCTGATACCAAAAGATTGGCCCTCTTTGTGTGGAAAGGCTTCACAGCCGATGTGTGCTGGAGTGGATGGCAGGAGGCAACATAATGATGAAGGAGGTTCTCACAACGAGAGCAAAAGCTGCAGTCCCCAAGACCAGACAGAAAACGGCCTTGGGCTGTGCAGCCCTGGCAGGAGAGGGGTTTGCTGTCCCAGGTGACTCTTGCAGCAATGCGTGGGGCCTGTGACAGAGGTGAAGCCGATCTCCAAGAAGGACAAGCTGCTGCTGAGAAAGTCCCCGGGGGAGGACAGCCTGTCATCCAGCCACACTGTGGACATCATGCTGGGGGCTGACTGGCTAGATAGCAGCTCTGCAGAGAAGTACCTTAGGGTCCTGGAGGGCAAGCAGCTGAGCATGAGCCAGCCAGGCAGCCTCGCAGCAAAGGCCAGCAGCCTCCTGGGCTGCATTAGGAAAAGCATTGCCGGCAGATGGAGGGAAGTTAACCTTCTCCTCCACTGAGCACCGGTGGGCCACATCTGGAGTGCTGTGTCCAGTGCTGGGCTCCCCAGTGCAAGAAAGTTGTTGACCTGCTAAAGCAAGGCTATCAAAGGGCCACAAAGCTGATTTAAGGGACCGCAGCATCTTCCATAGGACGGAAGGCTGAGAGGTCTGGGACCGTTAAGCCTGGAGAAAAAATTGCTCAGGAGTGTGGAGTAATAGGGCACGGACTGTGGCAGGGCTTCAGGCCAAAGACCTTTATTGTTAGCATAGCGTGCTTTTTACACAAATACAGCCCGTTCACGCACCTAAAAGTGCTACCCGGTTGGCTATTGCTTTAAGTCCACGCGACTCTCACAGAGGCAGGATTGGTCGCCTCTGTATGTCCACGCGCTCCTTTGCTGCTTCTTAGTTGTTTACCACAGCTCCTTCTCTTCAAGGTTGAGCCCTGCAGGTGTCCGGCTGTTTACCAGCTTCTCAATGCCACAGCTCCTTCTCCTTAAGGTCGAGCCATGCAGGGTGATCCCAATATCACCCCCTTTTTGTTTATCTATAAACAAAACCTGATGGTTCATTCGCAACCCGAGGACTGTGAGGAAGATGAACCATCTGTACACTCTTCTATCGTCCTGCACCACGAACTCAGCCCAGCAGTCGGTAGGTGCCAGCTTTACGTGGGCGTCCCCACGGAGGCAACGGTGGCCTTGCCGTACACCGGCCCACTGCCCTTTGGGAAATCCCGGTATTTATACATTTGCAGAGGAACGAGTTTCGACACACGTGGCCAGCGAGTGTCAGAACACGCCTTGGTTGCCACCTTTCAACACAGAGAGCCTATGGCATACGCGCCCGCTGGCCAGACGTGCTGCACGTGCCCCAGCCACCCTGTCTGTTGGTTCGTAGGCTTTGTTCACGCGGCATATTACCATAATCCAGCAGTCCCATATCAACCATGCTCAAGCCAATAGCAGAATGTTACAAGGCAAACAAAATTGTGAATTGTGCTTTATATTCCTCCGTTACTGCATGCCTTCCCCATCCTCCCCTAACCTTGATCAACTTTCTTATCTCTTGGGCTGTTTTCTCTCACCCAGCATAGTATCTGTTTCTTACCCAGCCATCCATTTTCTGATATTCTAACTGCAGTTTTCTCACAGGCCAAAATTCCATCTGTTAACCCCTCCGTATGTATACGATAATTGGCGATAATTTCCATTTCTGCCGACAAGCTAACTATTGCTTTTTCTAGCTGAGATAAACGTCTGAGTCCCAAACAGGATTCCAATTGAAGTTTACAATGTATTACATTATATACATTAACCACTCTGCTAGACTTAGGCTTGCGGACATACAAGGATACGTAGGACAGAAGGTTACACTTCATCACACGAATCAGATGAACATATTTCACATAGCTGTACTACTCCTCGTGATGGGAAAAGCGCCCGTACAAAGCTATGATAACCTTTATTATATCTCACCAAGGGATTTGTAGTTATAGAGTGCTTTGCCCTAAAAGCTTTCCATGTTCCTCTAATGATACCGCTAATTTCAGTCTGATTAATTATCTGTGTTATAAATGATTTAGTCCCAAACAGGATTCCAATTCAAATGTACAATTTATTAAGTGAATAGAGGCAAGCAAACAGCGCTGGGTGCGCCGGGAGTCTCCGCTCCAGCAAGACGCACGCAGTACAGTTCCTGTTCCTGGTTTATATCCTGTCCGTTAATACATATTCATGAACAGGCGTGTCTTCTTCGGCACATGCCCTCTTCTCCTTCTAGGATCTTCTCGAATCTTCCTCAGCGTGATCCTGTTCGCTAATACATATTCATGAATAGGCGTGTCTGCTAATACATGTTAATGAACAGGCGTGTCTTCTTCAGCGCATGCCCTCTTCTTCTGCTAGAGTCTTCTCGAATCTCCCTCGGCGTGCCCCCAGGATGACCCCAAACCGTATGCATGCACTTTCTTTACACAATACTATGCGGTCAGTGGTCAAACTGGTTTGAGCTGATATACCAGCCAAGTAGTTTAACTTTCTCCTGTAAAATACCCCTTTTTATGGTGCAGGAGAAATCCATAAAAGTCCAGAAGGTTACACTTCATCACACGAATCAGATGAACATATTTCACAATCCCCCATCTTTTTCTTTATAGTATTGATTCGTGTTTTCGTTTCCAACTGAGTACTGCAGATATCTGCATTCCTTGTATAACCGAGTAGATTAATCTAGTAACAATTCCCCACATATCCCCAATACAACTATCCCGATTTTAGTAAGCCAATCACCACCCATAAAATCTCCCCAAAATCCTCCTAGATTGATTCCATTCCAAGTTTATCTCTCAGGAGGCCATTCGTTATACACCTGGACTCCTAGTCGCTCTCCCTAATTTATGGGTAACAGGAAAAAACTAGGTTTTATTGTTGATTACACGTACGGGCTGTACAATTAGAAAAGGTCCTCAGTTTTCCCATTTTTCTGGGGTAAACCCCAGCTGGACTTGTTCCAATATTGACTACAGTTATTTGCCGTAGTCAGAGTCAAGGAACTCACCCCAAGTAGAACTAGAAGAGGTCCGGTCAGGGCCATAGTGGTCGGCGGTCACAGCCCAAAGGGGTTGCAGCCCTTGGCAGACCCTTTTTAAGCCGCAACACCAGTTCCCCTCTGGTCTTGCCCTCTTCCTTCCTTTAAGGGAGTGCTTTCTTAGTACCCAAATTAATTGAGCACTGCTTGTGAAGGCCAGAGCTTTGCTAGATCAGTGGTTTGTCCAGACCTGAGCACTTGCCCGAGCCTGGCGATCCTCTTTATTTGCAAGGCTTTATGGCTACAGAAAACTGCCAGTTAGCCTGCAGTTCTTACAAATAAACACCACCTTCTACACCAAGGACAAATTCTAGTTCCAGCTCCTTTTTCCTGTTCTTCTTTTGCCAACAACTCCTTCCGATGATACTCGTTTGGAGTACCCATTGTTGTTTCCTATTACCCTTTCCCATTGTTTTCCAAACTTGGGGATTACTTACATGGCTCTCCATAGCTTCCCATGGCCATCGTTCACCTCGATTTGTTCCACCACAAACGTAACAATTAGTTATATTCAATGACTTAGCAATGTTTTCAGCAAGATTTACAAGTAGATTTTTAGCAACTGTGGGAATTTCATGTTTCACTCCTGTTTCTATTACAGGAGTAGCCGCAATAAAATTCCCACAGCAATTTAGTCAGATGTGACCTTCCACTCCTTCCCTGGACCTTTCACTCGTGACACATGTGTCCATCCTTTTTCAGCAGTTCTCACAGCTGTTTCTGTAGTGAATAAAACAAGGAAAGGTCCTTCCCAGAGGGGAGATAGGTTTCCTTCTTTCCATGTTTTTATCAGAATTTTATCTCCTGGTTCTAACTGATGAATTGCAAATCCTAAAGGTGGTGTTTGGGCCACCATCCCAATCTCTCTTCATTCTTTTAATCTTTTTCCAATGGTAATTATATCTTGTTGGATACTATGATCCTCAATTACATTGTTCCCCAGAGGCATTCCTTGAAAATAAGGCATGCCATAGAACATTTCATATGGCGATATTCCAGTCTCACTGTATGTTTTTGTTAAGTGCCAATGGTAAACATTTCGTCCAGGGCATTTGTGTCTCAATCATTAATTTAGCCAATTGTTGTTTTATTGTTTGATTCATTCTTTCTACCTTCCCCGAGCTTTGTGGGTGCCACGGAGTGTGGTATTCCCACTGAATACCTAATGATTGACATAATAGTTTTATTATTTTAGAAGTAATGTGTGTGCCCTGGTCAGAATCAATGTACTGGATTATCCCATATCTAGGTATCAAATGTTCTAATAAAATTTTTACCACCATCTGTGCCATAGCTCGTGCTACAGGGTACGCTTCTACCCACTGTGTTAAATGATCTACTATTACCAATAAATATTTTATCCTCCCTACCTTAGGCAATTCAGTGAAATCGACTTGTACTTTCTCAAAAGGTCTGTAAGCTGTTTTTCTCCCTCCCGTGGCTGCTTGTCGAAACACTGTCTTATTTACCTTTTGACAAATTAAGCAACCTTGTGTAATTTGCTTTGCTATTTCAAAAATTCCAATACAACCAAATTGTTTAAGAAAATGATCACTTAACGCTTTTGTACCCCAATGTGTTTGTGCATGCAAACGTTCTAATAATCGCCTGGTGTAGGCTTTTGGCAGCATTTCTCGCCCATCGGGCAGTGCCCATTTTCCTTGTTCTAATTTAGCTCCTATTTTCTTCAATTTTGTTTGTCCTTCTGGGGTAAACTCCTTCTCTCTTTCCTCTCGTCCTTCTTTGCTGGTGTCCTCCTTTGTTTGTATGACATTAATTTTGGCAACTTTAGTCCTCAAGGCTGCTTCCTGGGCCTCTTTAGCTGCTAAGTTATTTCCTCTAGTTCGGTAATCACCAAAAGTCCCTTTTGGTGTCCCCTCACATGTACCACTGCTATCTCCTTTGGTTCTCTTAACGCCTTTAAAATTTTTACTATTAATTCTTGATGTATTAAATTCCTCCCGTGAGTATTAATCCAACCTCTTTCTTCCCAAATTTTTCCAAAAGTGTGGACCACCCCATATGCGTATTTAGAATCTGTAAATACAGTCCCGCTTCTTCCTTTTAATAATTCCAGGGCCCTACATAGGGCATACAGCTCACAAGCCTGAGCTGACCATGATGGACTAAGAGGTCCTGATTCCACAATTTCTAAGTCCTTATTAATTATTGCATATCCCGATTTTCTCTTCCCTTCTACCACTCGGGAGGAGCCATCTATAAACAGCGCTTCTCCATTTTACAACTCAGCATCTCTTAGATCTGGTCTCACCTTAGTCTGGGTCTCAATTACCTCTAAACAGTTATGTTGTAATTCCTCTGATGGTTCTCCAAACAAAAATTGTGCTGGACTCTGAGCAGAAGTCACCCTCAGTTCTAAGTCAGGGGAGTCTATTAGTATTGCTTCATACTTTAGGGTCCAGCTGTCCGTTAACCATTTTTCCGCTTCTTGTTGTAAAACATTTCTGACATTGTGTGGGGTATACACTTTTAAAGGAGCACTAAAGGTAATCTTCCTAACTTCCTCTATTAATAATGCTGTAGCAACCAAAGCTTGGAGACAAGCAGGCCATGCTCTGCTTACTGGATCAAGTAACTTAGAACAATGCCCCATGGGTTTTTTGGATTCCTGCCCAGTCTTGAGTAAGAACTCCATATGCTGTCTGGCTTGATGTATTCACAAAGAGATAGAAAGGTTTTTCTAGATCTGGGAGGCTCAATACAGGTGCTTGTATTAATGCCCTTTTTACTTCCTCAAATCTCTGATCATCTTCAATAAACCACTTAAGTTGGTTATTAGTTAATTTTTCATATAAGAATTTTACTTTATCACTATAATTTTCAAGCCATGGTCTACAATATCCTAATAATCCCAGTATTTGCCTAATTTCCGTTTTAGTCTGTGGGGGTCTTAAGGATAGAATCCCAGATACCCTATCAGGATCTAACTTCTTCCTTCCCTTACTCAGCCAATGTCCTAAATATTTTACTTCTTGTTCTACAAACTGTAGCTTTGATCGGGACACCTTTAATCCCTTTTCCCCTCGAAAATTTAACAATTTAATGGTGGTTTTTCGGATCCCCTCTTCAGTTTCTCCTGCTACTAATGAATTGTCCACATATTGCAATAATTTTACCTCCTTAGGTATTGTGAAATCTTGTAGAATTTTTTCTAAAGTTTGTCCAAATAGATTTGGTGACTCCGTAAACCCTTGTGGTAACACAGTCCATCTTAATTGTTGTTTTTGTCCTGTTTCGGGGTCCTCCCACTCAAAGGCAAAATAATCTCTGGATGCCTCATCCAGAGGACAGGCCCAAAAAGCATCTTTCAAATCTATTACACTATACCAAGTATGTTTGGGAGATATATGACTCAATAAAGTATAAGGATTTGCCACCACAGGGAATTTAGTGATTTTTCGCTGATTTACAGCTCTTAAGTCCTGCACTATCCTGTATGACCCATCCGGCTTTTTTACGGGAAGAATGGGCGTGTTATGAGGGGACATACATGGTTCTAGGGTTCCTTTTTCCAAAAGTCTGTCAACTACAGGTTTTAATCCTTTTCGACCCTCCATAGGTATAGGGTATAGCTTGATTCTAATTGGGCGGTGCGGATCTATTATTTGAACGCTTATGGGGTCCATTTTGTCTTTCCAGTTTCCCCTTCCTTATACCACACTGAGGGGTTAATAGCTTCTTCATCCTCTTGTGTTAAAGTGTATAATTTAATCTGCAATTTGTCCCCTTGACTCTGAATGCTCAAGTTTAACTTCAAAATCAAATCCCTTCCTAATAAATTGTATTCCGCTTCAGGGAGCAAAAGTAAATCATTAAGACAAATTTTCTTTTCTGTTTCTACTTCTACATCTTTCAATATATTTACTTTAAAAGGCTCTCCTTTTGCTCCTGCTACTGACACGTAACTCTTCCCTTTTTCTATTCCTTTTGGAAGTTTTTGAATGGTTGACTTTTCGGCCCCTGTATCCACTAAAAATAAAACTTCCTCTTTATGGGGACCAATCAATAATTTTATCAAGGGCTCTGTTGATGTTGAAGTCCCCAGAAGATAGAGCCCCCGACACCCCTAATCTTCTTTGAACATCTTCTCATCTTGTTCCCGCTGACGGCAGTTCTTCTGAACATGTCCCCTCTTGTTACAGTAGTAACAGACGGGAATTGTAAATCTTCCTCGATAAGGCTGTCCCCGGGGTGTCTGCTCTATTCTTTTTTCCCTTTTCTCTCCAGGAGTCGTCTTATTTTTCTGACTTTCCCTTACTGCTGCTACAAAAATTTTTGCTTTTGCTTTTTGTTTTTCTTCGTCCCTCCTAACATAGACTTTCTGGGCTTCTCTAAGTAACTCCTCTAATCCTCTTTCTTGCCAATCCTCCAATTTTTCTAATTTCCTTCTTATATCCCCCCAGGATTTAGCTACAAATTGTGTTCTAAGGAGTGCGGTCCCAGCCACTGTATTCGGATCAATTCCAGAATACATTGGTAGGTTTTTCCTCAACCTCTCCAACCATTCTGTTGGAGATTCGTCTTTCCCTTGTTGTTCATTAAATGCTTTAGTAATGTTTTGCCCTCGGGGAACCGCTTCCCTTATTCCCTGTATGATTAACGTTCTCAAATCCCTCATATTTTGTCTTCCTGGGGGTTGTTGATGATCCCAGTGGGGATCCACATTTGGCCATTTCTGATCTCCCGGGGGTCCTGCCTGACTCTGTCTTTCCCAAATTCTCATTCCAGCTTGTCTAATCATTCCCCTTTCCTCAACAGTGAATAGGATCCCTAAAATGGACTGTATTTCTTCCCAGGTATAAGTATTGGGGCCTCGGAATTGGTCCAATTTTTCAGCTACTCCGAGGGGATCATCTAATAGGGTCCCCATTTCTTTCTGGAAATTTCTCACGTCTGTGGTATTTAACGGGACTGCCACAAACCCCATGCCTCCCTGATTGCCTCCGAGGGGTACTTCTCGTAAGGGATATAGAGAAGCTCCCTCAGATACAGCAGTCCTACTTCTCGTACATGCAGCCGGAGGTCGATCTAATTCCGGTGCTGTTGGTGGTGGAGATAGGGGCAACGGTGGTACAGAGAGAGGTACTACGGCCACCGGAGGGGGAGCCGCCGCCGGAGATGGATTATTAGAACATGGAGGCGGTAGGTTATCCAGTGGCTCCCATTTATCATCTTTTTCCTTTTCACTTTTCCCCTCTTCTTCTTCCTCAAACTTTTCATCTGTTTTTAATGTAAGTATTGAGGCTGGAAAAGAATGTAAAGTTCTGTCCCATAATCCTGCATAATCACTTTCCTCCTGACTAAAAGGTTCCTTTGAATTAACATATATATTTAAGGCCTGGCAGACCCAGTCTTCAAAAGATCCAAAAACGGGCCAAAAGACATGTGGTCTCAAACGTTCTTTTGGCCATTCTACCATACAATATTGAACTAATTTTAATTTACTTTTTCCTTTTCTGGGGCCCCTATCATTCCAATTTTCAATCATTATTCCTAGTGGACTCTCCGGAGGTATTTCTAGTAATTCGCTCCCTTTCTTCTGGTCCTGGGGTCTCGATTTCGTCTGACCCATCTAGGAATTTTTACTGTGGCAATTCCTACAGCCCTTGGCTACCAGTAAGAGTGTCTTGCAGGGGGTTTAGGACCTATCACCCACCCACGAATCCTATAAGAATCGCTTCGGTCCTTCACCGGCCAAGTCCCTCGCGGGAGATTGGAACCGCGGTTAGAAGGCCTCCACAATCGCTTCAGAACTAGCTTCCGTCTCAGTCACACTCTTACACACACAGGCAACCGAATCCTACCCAACTGAACGGTATACACCTTAAATACTTACGACTCCGTCGTCTTCGTTCGGATCTTCACGCGCAGAATTACGGGCAAAATAAACTGCTGCAGCCGGCAAGGGAGCTCATAAAAAATCAAATTCTTTGCTTGCCCCTATTTGGGTTCAGGATGGTGTTAGTCCCGACCCGACCCGATCAGGAGCCACCAAAAGGTGGGGCGCCCCTCCTAGATCAAGTCAGAATTCAGGAACCAAGACCATCCCGGACGAGCCCCCAATTGTTATCAATGATTTAGTCCCAAACAGGATTCCAATTCAAATTTACAATTTATTAAGCGAATAGAGGCAAGCAAACAGCGCTGGGTGTGCCGGGAGTCTCCGCTCCACCAAGACGCACGCGGTTCAGTTCCTGTTCCTGGTTTATATCCTGTCCGTTAATATATATTCATGAATAGGCGTGTCTTCTTTGGCACATGCCCTCTTCTCCTTCTAGAATCTTCTCGACTCTTCCTCAGCGTGATCCTGTTCGCCAATACATATTCATGAATAGGCGTGTCTTCTTCAGCGCATGCCCTCTTCTCCTTCTAGAGTCTTCTCGAATCTCCCTCGGCGTGCCCCCAGGATGACCCCAAACCTTATGCATGCACTTTCTTTACACAATAGTATGCGGTCAGTGGTCAAACTGGTTTGAGCTGATATACCAGCAAAATAGTTTAACTTTCTCCTGTAAAACACCCCTTTTTATGGTGCAGGAGAAATCCATGAAAGTCCAGAAGGTTACACTTCATCACACGAATCAGATAAACATATTTCACAAACCCATTCGGCGTCCGTATTTATCTAGGTCTTGTATAAAGCTACTCCAAGTGGGTATGTTAGTAATTTGACCCTGGTTCTTTCGACTGCGACCAGCGTCGTTTATAGTGGTTTGTATACGATCCTGGGTGTTTGTTACATACATCTTGAGACAATCAGAGCGACCATGAATGAGGGGGTTTAATTGTGCCGGGTCGACTGGAGCTAGCGTCGGTGGTTTTAAAAGCTGATTCCTGTCGTACGTCGCTTGGATGCTGGCTGCTTTCTGTACTGCCTCGGCTGGATCAGAACAGCCTTTAATTTCTTTTAATTTCTGTTGGCTCTCCCCTCAGCTGGGGATCTATGCTGCCTGCCCAAAATGCAACCTGTGAGGTCAAAGAATAACTATGCTCCCCTGGGTTGGTGGTTAAAAACACTCCTGGTCCCCAAAAGCCTCCTGCTGCTTCCTCGCTCGACATAATCCGGTCTCCTCCCTCAAGGGAAACTTGCCACAAATACTCAACCTCTGACTCTCCTGGTCGCCTTGAGAATTTTCCCTGTATTTTTATCAACTCTGCTGGTGACCACGGAATCGTGCGCACGGTAGTGCGGACCTCATCATCGTCATTAACGACAGTCTCAGTTTTAATCGAGGGTTGTAAGGGGAGCAGTTGAGAGTCAGAATTAGAGGTTTCTCCAGTCTCCTTGTCATTGTTACAAAACTCCACAAATCTGCTTCCCGTTTCAGTGTCCAATTTACGTATTAACCTGCAAATCTGTGTGACTGGAGCACAAGATGGTATTTTATCTAACAGCTGACACACCTTGTCTAACAGCTGATTAAGATTTCTATTTTGGCACACAACACTTTCACGTTCCTTTATAAGCTTACTCTTTTCCTTCACAAGCTTGTCGTTTTCACTCACAACTCGGAGTCCTAATTTTTCTCCTGTCTCCCTTTCAAAAGCTAATGATGATTTTAACACTTCATTTTCTGATTTCAAAGCTTTGTATTCCGCATTGGAAACCAGTGTGGGAGCAGGGGCTTCCTTAGCTTCTCGTTGCGCGCAAGATAAACAAGTTCCTAAGACCGCACCGGTAACCCTTCTGGTTTTTTTTCACTCTATCCTTTTGTGCAGCGTGACACTGCTCAGCACGCTCTATCGCTTCCTTTCCATCCTTCCAAAATTGTTGAGCCCACTCCTTCCCAGCCTGGGAAGGGGCAAGTTCATATTTTTGCAGCAGTTTATCCATGGCAATCCTGCCGACTACGCCAATTTTTTTTCTGTTGCGGTAAGAGGCAGAGCAATTTGGCAGAAACTAAACCCCCTTGCTTTCCAGTCGATCCTCAGATATCAGAGGGACTGGGGGCGGCTGAGCTTGGGTTCTGAATGATGCCCAAAGTTAGCGTGAGTAGTCCGGTCGCGCCCAACACCTTCGTGGGACTATCACGGGTCCGGACGCACTACTAACATCACACTACCTGCTCAGCCGGGCACCTCCTGGACTAACACGGCCGCACTCAAAGGTACGGTCGCGTTCAGGGGGACACGCACACGCGGCCGAGTCAATCGATAGTGCGATTTATTGAAGCAACAGATACGCAGGTTCTTTGGGTTGCCGGTGATAAATTCACTGTCTGCAAAGCACGTGCAAATACCAAAAGTATGAGTGACGCTACTTGGCTATAAACGCGTTGAAAGATATAAAGTGACTCTATAGAGATTTCTAAGTTTCCCGGGGAGGCACTTGGTATGACCAAGTGTTCGAATCTTACCCAGCGGCGTCCCGATGGGGGGGGAGGGGGTAGAGAGGCTCAGCCCATCGACTGATCCCAGAAGTTAGAATAGTACACGACGATGGTATCTTCCCTGACATCCGGCCCTTAAAACACTATTTTATAGTATTTTACTTTGCAGGTGGAGCTTGAGTGACTCTACTCATACATACCTTTCTCGGGATTGGTGCAGAATTCTCTCGCTTCGAGAGAAAAATTGGAAAAATTAGGAACTAGGAAAAATTGAGTGCGCACGCTCATTGAGGAGGGGGTCGCACCTTGGGAGGGCGGTAACTTTTGAGAGGGGTGTGCGTTTTAGTATTATAATGATATTATAATTAGCAAAGTTCACTCTAAGTACAGCACTTCATCAAAGTTGACAGGTCCTCGGCCCAGGACATCGCGAGCGCAGCTTATCGGTGTACATACCGTGCATCCCTAAACTCCCCCGTTCACAGAGCGTGGCCGCGATGTCTCCACTCCGCTCCACCCTCCATGTAATCCCTCCCAGAGTCAGCACACCAGGTGCCCCCGATGTTGCCAACGTCCAAGGCCGTCCAGGGAGTCTCCACGGCACAGACCCGTTGTACAGGAGTGCTACGTTCCACCTGGTTTCAAGGCTGTTCTTAGAGGGTAAATTTCCAAATTGCCCCTCAGCGATTACTCCGCGGCGGCCCTGGGTCTCCCTCGGAACCCGGCGAAGGGCGGCCGGGCCTCGCCCCGGGACCGGGCGAAGGGCGCCGGGCAAAGGGCCGGAACTGGGCCCGGTGGCCGTGGTCTCCCTCGGAACGGGGCGAAAGGCGGCCGGGCCTGGCGCCGGAACCGTGCCCGCACGCCCGGGCCTACCTCGGAACGGGGCACAGGCCGGGCGGGAACTGGGCGGAGGGCGGCCCGTGGGTCTCCCTCGCAACGGGGCCGAGGGCGGCCGGGCCTACCGCCGAGCAGTACCGATTCCGGCACTAAAGGGGCGGCTGTCGGTCCCGCTCTGACCCTCATGACGCGACGGGGAGCACCTCCCTCGCTCCCTTTTCCCTAATCCGCAAAGAAGTCTCTCACCGAGCCGCTTCCGCCCCCGACGCCGGTGGGAAGCGCCCCTGAGGCGATGCCGATGGGATTGCCCTTTCGTAGGGGGGATGGGCAAGAGAGGGGACCTTGCCGTCGAACCCCGTGACCTCGCGCTTTTTACGATGCTGCCCACAAACCGTGCACCTTTGGCGGCGGTTCTTCGAGCGGCCTCGGCCCCGCTCCTGCGTGAACACCCCGGAGACCGGCAGGGCTGCCGGGCCCTATGGCGGCGCCTGGCCCGGCCCCCTCCCTCCCCGCCCCACCCCCCCCGGGATCCCCGAGGGGTGGGCAAGGCTGCCAGGTCTACCCCGCCCCCCCCCGCCCCCACCCCCCCCGGGATCCCCGAGGGGTGGGGTGGGCAAGGCTGCCAGGTCTACAGTCTGTTAGTAGTATAGTGATGCCAGCGGCAAGTACTGGGAGTGAGAGTAGAAGTAGGACGGCAGTAATGAGGACAGATCATACGAATAGGGGGGTTTGGTATTGTGAGAGTGCTGGGGGTTTTATGTTGATAGCGGTTGTGATGCAGTTAATTGCCCCTAAGATTGAGGATACACCTGCGAGGTGGAGGGAGAAGATAGCTAGGTCGACTGATGGGCCGGCGTGGGCTAGGTTGCCAGCTAGAGGGGGGTATACGGTCCATCCTGTGCCTGCTCCGGCTTCTACCGTGGAGGAGGCGAGTAGGAGGAGGAAGGAGGGGGGTAATAGTCAGAAGCTTATGTTGTTTATACGGGGGAATGCTATGTCGGGGGCACCGATTATGAGTGGTACCAGTCAGTTTCCGAACCCACCGATCATGATTGGTATTACTATGAAGAAGATTATTACAAAGGCGTGGGCGGTTACAATTACGTTATAGATTTGGTCGTCTCCCAGGAGAGTTCCTGGCTGACCTAATTCGGCACGGATGAGTAAGCTAAGGGCTGTGCGGACTATGCCGGCTCATGCGCCAAAGATTAGGTACAGGGTGCCGGTATCTTTGTGGTTTGTGGAGAATAATCATCGGTTGGTGAAGGTCACGGGTAAGATGGCTGAGTGTCTAAGCGTTAGGCTGTAGTCCTTTTTACAGAGGTTTAATTCCTCTTCTTATCGACTCTGTAGTGAAGTTCATGTTGAGTTGCAAGCTCATTGATGTACGCTAAGAGTGTGCCGGAGTCTGATAAGCAGAAGCCCGTCAGGTTTGGGCGCCTAGCTGTTAACTAGGATTGTTGTAGGATCGAGGCCTGCCTGCTTAGGTAGGTAAGACTCTAGCTTAATTAAAGTCCCTGGGTTGCATTCAGGGGATGTAGGTTAATGTCCTACGGGTCTTAGCAGAAACTAAGAGGGTCTAACTCTTATTTAAGGCTTTGAAGGCCTTCGGTTTGGGGCAGGTTATCCTAAGTTTCTGGGTTTAAAGCGTGGCTAGGATTATAGGGGAGAGTGGCAGGAGGGTGGTTGATATGGAGGCAAGGATGGCGATTAAGGGGCTTGTTGGTTTGTTAAAGTGCCATTGTTTCATGTGGTTGGTGGAGTTTGGGGGTAGTGTGATTGTTGAGTAGTAAGTAAGGCGTAAGTAGAAGAAAAGTCCGAGGAGTGAGAGTATGATGATGATTGTGGCGGTTGTCGTTACCTCTTGCTTGGTTAGTTCCTGAGTGATGAGTCATTTTGGTAGGAAGCCTGTTAGTGGGGGTAATCCTGCCAGGGATAGCAGGGTTAGTATTAGGGTTGCATTTAGTGTGGGTGTTTTTGTCCAAGAGGTTATTAATGTGGGTAGTTTTAGGGTATTGGTTGTGTTGAGGGTGAGGAATACAGTGGCGGTTATTAAGGAGTATAGGCAGAAGGTCAGTAGGGGGAGTAGATGAGGATGATGGCTATTCAGCCTAGGTGTGCAATGGACGAGAAGGCTAAGATTTTTCGGATTTGTGTTTGGTTTAGGCCTATTCATCCGCCTAGGGCGGTTGAGGCGATGGCCATGGTGACAAGTAGGGTTGGGTTAAGTGAGTGGGATGTTAGAAGGAAGAGGGTGATTGGGGGGAGTTTTATTACTGTTGATAATAGTAGACCTGTGCTTAAGGATGTGCCTTGGAGGACCTCTGGGAATCAGAAGTGGAAAGGTACTAGTCCTAGTTTTATTGCGATTGCTGCTGTTAGCAGAAGGCAGGATGTTGGGTGGGTTAGTTGGGTAATTTCTCATTGTCCTGTAGATCAGGCATTGGTTATGCTTGAGAAGAGTAGTAATGTTGAGGCGGTTGCTTGTACTAGGAAGTATTTGATTGCAGCTTCTATGGCTCGGGGGTGGTGGGATTTTGAGATGAGGGGGATGATGGCTAAGGTGTTGATTTCTCGTCCAGTTCAAGCTAGGATTCAGTGGTTGCTCGAGATTGCGACTGTTGTTCCTAGGAGGAGGCTTAGAGTGAGGATTAGCTTTGCGTGGGGGTTCATTAGTAGGGGAAGGGGTTGAACCATCATTTTCGGGGTATGGGCCCGATAGCTTTGTTAGCTGACTCTACTAGGAAATAATATAGGGGAAGTATGGGGAGTTTTGATCTCCTTTGTGCAGGTTCGACTCCTGCTTTTCTAAGGTTTGTTTGTTAGGAAATGAGAGGGCTAGTGTACCTCTATGTTCACTTTATCATAGTGACCCTTTAGCGTTCAGGCACATTTCCTTGCATAAGGAGGGAGGCCTGCGTAGCAGATTGGTATGCTGGTGTGTCAGAGGCAAAGGGCTAGGGTTAGTGGTAGGAAGTTTTTTCAAAGGAGGTGCATGAGCTGGTCGTATCGGAACCGAGGGTAGGAGGCCCGAGTTCATAGGAACCCTGAGGATAGAAGTAAAATTTTTGTGGCTAGGGCGATTGGGAATAGCTCTGGGAGGAGGTTTAGTGAGCTTGGGTTTAAAAATAGGATGGTTGTTAGTGCGTTTATTAGTATGATATTGGCGTATTCGGCTAGGAAAAATAGGGCGAATGGCCCTGCAGCGTATTCAACGCTGAAACCTGAGACTAGTTCTGATTCGCCTTCTGTGAGGTCAAAGGGGGCGCGGTTTGTTTCGGCAAGGGTGGAGATATATCATATTATTGCAAGGGGCCAGGAGGAGAAGATAAGGTACAGTGGTTCTTGGGTGGTGGCGAGGGTGTTTAGGGTGTAATTTCCACTTAGCAGGATGACAGATAGGAGGATGATGGCTAGTGTTACTTCGTAGGAGATTGTTTGTGCTACTGCTCGTAGGGCACCGATTAGGGCGTATTTCGAATTTGAGGCCCATCCTGATCATAGGATTGAGTATACGGCCAGGCTTGATATGGCTAGGAGGAAGAGGAGGCCCAGGTTTAGATCAGTAAGAGGAAATGGGATGGGGAGAGGAATTCAGATCGTAAGGGCTAGGAGGAGAGCTAGCACTGGGGTTATGATGAAGAGGAAGGGAGAGGAGGTGGATGGGCGGATTGGTTCTTTGATAAATAGCTTTACACCGTCTGCTACGGGTTGAAGGAGGCCAAAGGGGCCTACGATATTTGGACCTTTTCGGGCCTGTATATAGCTTAGGATTTTTCGTTCTAGAAGCGTTAGGAAGGCCACGGCAATTAGGATTGGGATAATATAGGAGAGGAATATAGTAAAGTGGATTAGGGTCGTGGGTTTAATCATGGGTGGGTAAAGCTAGGGAGAGGATTTGAACCTCTGGGTAAAGGGCTTAAGCCTTTTGCATTTGCCAAGCTCTGCCACACTAGCGGCCCTTGTTTAGGGGTTAATTGGTTGGGGTCCCCTTAGTAGGTTTAGTTGGGTTCATTGTTTTGGGGGGAGGCGTGCTTGTGGTATTGGCCTCACTTTTCCGGTCCTTTCGTACTGGGAAAAGTTAGTCATAGATAGAAACCGACCTGGATTGCTCCGGTCTGAACTCAGATCACGTAGGACTGTTAATCGTTGAACAAACGAACCCTTAATAGCTGCTACACCATTAGGATGTCCTGATCCAACATCGAGGTCGTAAACCTCCTTGTCGATAGGGGCTCTTGAAGGAGATTGCGCTGTTATCCCTGGGGTAGCTTGGTCCATTGGTCAAGTGTATTGGTGTATTGGGTCTGGTTGCTGTTTGCACGTTGAGGGGTTGCTCTTGGTTAAGGGGGTGGTCTTATTTTTGGAGGATTTGTTTTTCTCCAAGGTCGCCCCAACTGAAAAATGTGGGCCAGGTGTTTGGTGATTGTGTGCCTGGTTAGGGGAAGTTGTGGAGGGGGTGGCCGTTGATTTTTAAGTTCCACAGGGTCTTCTCGTCTTATGTGTTCATTCCTGCTTTTGCACGGGAAGATCAATTTCACTGATTATCTGTGAGAGACAGTTAAGACCTCGTTTAGCCGTTCATACAGGTCTCGATTTATGGGACAATTGATTGCGCTACCTTTGCACGGTTAGGATACCGCGGCCGTTAAACATAGGATCACTGGGCAGGCATCACCCTCAATACTTGGGTTGCTGAGGGCTATGTTTTTGGTAAACAGTCGGGCCTTGGGTTTGCCTAGTTCCTTTCACAGATTTTAATCTTTCTTAATGGGCGCTCCTGGGTTGGGTTAACAGGGTTGGTTAATATGTGGTCTTGTGAGGAGGTTGGGGGTATTATTGGGCCTGTTAATAATGTGGTGATGTAAGCTTGCGCCTGAGAGGGATTAATCCCTGGTTACTTATTTTAGCATTAATTCTCCTATTGTCATAGGTTAGCCTGTTGGGAGGGAGGGAGTCGTGTTGTTTTTGGATTTTTTTAGTCGGTGGAGCTTTGACGCATTCTTTGGTGGTGGCTGCTTTAAGGTCCACAGTTTATGGGTGGGAGGGGGTTTATCCGCTGGTGGAGGTTGTATCCTTTTTTAAAGGAGCGGTACCTCCTTTAAATTTCTCTTAATTTGCTTCGTGGGGGTTAGGTAGGTGTCCGTAGAGGAAAATTAAGGGGGAACTCAGATTCGTTTTACAGGCATCACCCAGCTCGGTTGGCTTTTCACCACTACTGACAAGTCATCCCACTCTTTTGCGACAGAGACGGGTTCACTCGGGGCAGTTGCTTGTAAGTAGCTCGCTTGGGTTTCGGGGTGGCAAGCTTAAATTCATTTTGCTTGGTTGTTCTTGCTAGATCATGATGCGAGAGGTACAAGGATTTATCTTTGCTACTTGTTGGTTGGGTTTTCATTATTATTTCATCTTTCCCTTACGGTACAGTTTCTATCGCGCCTGAATGGGTCTTTTCTATCGCCTATACTAAGTTGTGAAAATGCTTTAGTTTAGTTGATGAGGGGGTTTTTGGGGTTGTGCAGGTGGGTGTGTGGTCGGGCTAGAATTTGGCCTCAAGACGATCTGGTTGGATGCGGATATCTTTCAGGTGTAAGCTGAATGCTTTAATATTATAGCTACGTCTGGATATGCTAAGTGCACTTTCCAGTACACTTACCTTCACAGAATCACAGAATCACTAGGTTGGAAAGGACCTTTAAGATCATCAAGTCCTTGTTACGACTTAACTCATCTTTAGCTGGGGGAGGGTATTAGTTATGTGAGTTTGGGGCTTGTGAGGAGGGTGACGGGTGGTATGTACGTGCTCCAGGGCCAGTTTAAAGGGGACTCGATTGTTCCGCTTTACTGCTAAATCCGCCTTCTGGGGGTGATTTCACGCCCCCTTTCGTGGGTACTCTATTTTAGAGAATGTAGCCCATTTCTGCCATCTCGTGGGCTATACCTTGACCTGCCTTATTAGCGGGGTTGGGCTGTTGTGTTCACTGTTGGACTCTGATGAGGTGAACTGACGACGGCGGTATGTAGGCTGCTGTTTGGCAAGAGATGGTGAGCTGTATCGTGGATTATCGATTATAGAACAGGCTCCTCTAGGTGGGTTTGGGGCACCGCCGAGTCCTTAGAGTTTTAAGCGTTTGTGCTCGTAGTTCTCGGGCGGATGCTTTGGTGGGGGAAGCATCGAGATTTATGGCTAGGCATAGTGGGGTATCTAATCCCAGTTTGTATCCTAGCTTTCGTGAGGTTTGGTTGATCAGGTGGGAGTGCCAAGATCGTTTTGAGGTTGGGTTTAAGGATATCTTGAGTTTATGACAGCTTAGTTGTTTTTTAGTCTCGGTTGCTTTGATAGTGCGGCTCCACTCTTTACGCCGGAGTCTGTTAATTTGGGTTTCTTGTGTGACCGCGGTGGCTGGCACAAGATTTACCAACCCTGGGTGGTACCATGACTAAGTCAAGCTTTCGCTTATTGCTTAATGTTAATTACTGCTGAGTACCCGTGGGGGTGTGGCTAAGCAAGGTGTCTTGGGCTACGCAGGGTAGGGTGTGCCTGATACCTGCTCCTTTTATCTTGGTAAGAAGTAGGGGCATTTACACTGGGGTGCGGATACTTGCATGTATATGTCTGGTAGAAACTAACGGTAAGGTTAGGACTAAGTCTTTTGTCCTTGGGGCGGGAGGTGACCATCTTGGCATCTTCAGTGTCATGCTTTGTTGTTAAGCTACAAGGACTGTTTGGGATGACTCAAAAATTTGTTAAGTATGATCGTAATGGATGTAGGAAATTTTGTGTAGAATGGGGTTTGAAATTTGTTTGGTGGATTAGTTTAGCTCGATATTCGGGGGAGCGTAGGTGTGGGGGAAAGCAGTTTTTGTACTAACTTTTTTAATGGGATATCGGTGCCGATTGATAGGTAAATTTAACGTATAAGCAAACGATAAACGTATGATTGCGCAAACGTTTGATGAATTTTTAACAGAAAATTCCTAACGTTGTTTAGAAAATTAGAGGAATTGCGAAATGATACGAAAAAAATGAAGCATGTCCATTAAGCATTCACTAAATAGCAGCATAATTCGATGCTTGCGGAGGAAACATAGAAAATGGAATTCAAAGTGCATCAGTGCCAAAATGATACCACTTACCTACCAACCATGACACGGGGGATTCCTGAGGGCCAAATTCCGACCGACGACCATGTGATGTTCAGGTCAAGAGATTGGAATCACCTGCCCCGCACTGGAAGGGTTTATTGAAGACGCCCCCCCAAAAAAAGGAACCAGAGGCGCAAAGGCTACCCGGATGCCGCGATTAAGAGGCCAAATGATGATAAATAGCCAACCAGATGTTTCTGTGAAGAGAGAGGAGAGAGGGACTACCAAGTTATGGCCCTGATATAGGAACCAGAGGCGCAAGAGTGCAAGTAGTGCTAGGGGTGTAGGGGGAAAGAATGGTCCTGAAGCTAGTAACGTAGGATCTTCTATGCGGCGCGTTGCTGATTTCACGTGAGAAGAACGATCAATAGATAACCCAGTCCGACAGATACCGGCCCTACGAGAGAAGATGGAGTTGAGTTGTCCAGCTACCATGGATAGTGTGTGTTTCGAGAATAGCCGTATTCTAGAGAGATGGAGAGGTATAAAGGAGCAGTTAAAGGTTTTAATCCTATTGAGTGGAGATTATCCGTATAGCATTGAATTGCCTATTCCTTGTGGTGGGAGCGTGGAGAGAGGTAATATGCCAGTTTGCGTGTAGATGGCTTCCGTACATGCGTTAAATAGCCTAGCATGAATCATCCCAGGCGGATAAAAAAATTGATGCACTGTTATACATGGGAGATAAGCGGAAAAATTGCCCCCTGCAATCCCGGGGGGGGGAAGGGGGGGGCGGGAGGATATCTGTCTTGTAGGGGTTTCTGTAGTTGAGATCAGCGGCGGCTTTTCAGGCCGCAGACCTTGGAGCAAAGCCAAGCAGAAACTGCTATGACTTTGTGGTTGTCTTGGGGCTGTGCTTTGTTCTGGGGGGGCTAGCGGTTGCATCGAATCCTTCTCCCTACTATGGGGTGGTTGGTTTAGTTCTGGCTTCTGTTGCGGGGTGCGGGTGGCTGCTGAGTTTGGGGGTGTCCTTTGTGTCGTTGGTGCTGTTTATGGTCTATTTGGGGGGAATACTGGTGGTCTTTGTGTATTCGGTGGCGCTAGCAGCCGATCCCTTTCCAGAGGCTTGGGGGGATCGGCAGGTTATGGGGTATGGTGTATGCTTTCTCTTAGTTCTTGCGGTTGGAGGGGCTGTTGGGGGGGTTGGTAGGACCTTATGGGGTGGAGGTGGTTACGGTGGATAGTGGGGGGATGTTTTCTGTTCGGTTGGACTTCAGTGGGGTGGCTATGTTCTACTCGTGCGGGGTGGGGATGTTTTTGGTGGCAGGGTGGGGATTGCTGCTAACTGTTTGCAGTGCTGGAGGTTGTACGAGGGTTAGCTCGGGGGGCTATTCGGGCGGTTAGGGGTTAGGCAGAGAGTAGTTCAATGAAGAATGCCAGCTTTGGGAGTTGGGGGTGGAGGTTTAAGTCCTCTCTCTCTGAGGGTACGTAGCTCTGAGAAGGGTGAGGAGTCTTCAGTCTTTGGCTTACAAGACCAATGTTTTTATAAACTATCAGAGCGTCTTTAGTAGTTGAGTACCTTGTTCTCTAGGGCTGCCGAGGCAGGGAGGAGGATTAGGAGGATGGTAAAGTAGGTGATGGAGGCTAGTTGGCCAATGATGATGAAGGGGTGCTCTACGGGCTGGCTGCCCACTCATGTCAGGATAAGGAGGTTGGCAGTTAGGGCTCAGAATAGGAGTTGGGAGAGGGGGTGGACGGCTATGGAGCGCTGCTTGGATTTATGGAGGAGGGGGATTAGGAAGAGTACGAGGATCGAGGCTGCTAGGGCTAGAACTCCTCCCAGCTTATTGGGGATTGAGCGGAGGATGGCGTATGCAAATAGGAAGTATCATTCTGGTTTGATGTGTGGGGGTGTAACTAGAGGGTTTGCTGGGGTGAAGTTTTCTGGGTCCCCTAGGAGGTTGGGGGAGACTAGGGCTAGGGCTGTGAGCAGGGGGAGTACGAGTGCGAAGCCTAGGGCATCTTTTAGGGAGAAGTAGGGGTGAAATGGGATCTTTTCGCAGCTGGATACGATGCCTAGAGGGTTATTTGAGCCGGATTCGTGGAGGAAGGTGAGGTGGACGAGTGTGAGGCCTGCGATTATGAATGGGAGTAGGAAGTGTAAGGCGAAGAATCATGTTAGGGTGGGGTTGTCTACGGAGAATCCGCCTCAGGCTCACTCTGCGAGGGCTTGGCCGATGTAGGGGATGGCGATGACGGTAGCCCCTCAGAACGATATCTGCCCTCAGGGGAGGACGTACC